>NW_019416367.1:566121-589246 GCF_000390285.2 Anoplophora glabripennis | reverse complement strand
AGATTATGAATATGTAGGTTAAAATACTCAATATTTTTACAAAAAATAGTAATTGGCTACCAAACTTATGTGAATTTTACGTTATAAAATGAAATAATAATTTAGTTTTGAAGAAAAAAGTTTAATAATTCTGCAGAATTCTGTCATTTAACTTATTGGACAAAAAAGACAAAACTATTACCTGTAAACTAAAAAAAAAATCAGCTGCCTATGTGCCTAACAACTTTTTGTATAGGTTTTTGTAAAATGTAGTGTAAAATGAATTTCGCGTTCTCTGGACGATGTAAGACATGGGAAGATTGCAGATAAAGACGAAATTGTCTCAACTTAAGAAGATTTTTATCTGATGATGATTCTTTTCTTTTATGAAAAAAATGGAATTTTATATTACAACTTTGGCACGGGATTCAAATAAATTACTCCCGATACTTATTTAACGAAATATATAAATAGTCTATTATGTCATTTGTCATTTTTACATCTTCTTCATGCTTGATAAAAGTGACATTTTGCATTTAATAATCTTTTAATTCTTTATCCCTATTTAAAAAAATATTTCCATTTCTGATATGGCTATATTAAATTCTTCACATTGAATTTTGTAATTCTGACTCCAAATTCGTTATCAGCGACCCCAAAAACCCCCGAGTAACAAATTTCAGATCGATTTTTAAAGATTTTGACTTCTGGCCAGCTTTTTGGGATTCTGCCCAACTGTGCGGCAGAAGTAACAACTATCTTGCAAGCAATGACACGAGGATTAGGCCTATTGGGGATATCACGTAAAAAAAACGCACCTGAAACTCTTCCCCGGTGATGGTGTGGAAAAGAGTGTAAAAACGATTTTCATATTGCTCTGCGCCTTTACCGCAAGCGTAGGACCTTAAATGTTGGTAGTAGCGAAAAAATCAAAGGGATCAAAATTGTAGAAAATATAATTCTTTCCAACTTTGTTTATGTATATTTATACCATAAAGTCAATAACAAACGAGATCATTCAATAATTATACTTTATCACTATTTTCCCCCTTAACTTGAAAAATACTGATCGCACGATAAAATTTGTAAGTAAAAAAGGTGTAGGAAATCGCATTTGCAACAACTTAAGTCCTTACCATTTTTGTTGTAAAGTTGAAAATGGCCGAGATATTGAGCAAAAACGATTTTTCCTTAAATTCAAAATTGCGGCTGATGCAGGGGTGGAATTCAGTCTCGATTCTGAATTTACACTACTATTGACCCCCCCCCCCCCTAAAGGTTAGAACAATAAAATTGTGGTCCCTATTTTTTTCCCGGTTAAATGACAACCCGACTGGGCTAAAAGGATTTTCATAAAAAATAACCCTTTTTACAATATTTTTTTATTTTATTCACTGGCGGCAAAATACCCAACGACATATAACTGAAATACAGTTTACATTATCTGACAATTACAACTGACGCTCTATGAAATAAATGTGCAAGAGATGTATATTAGTCTAGAAGTAGACTGACGTGAATGTTCAAATGAAACAGACGGTACAAGATACAGTCTAGAAGCCACTAATAACGTTAGTTCTCTTTTCTGGTCACATCATTAGTTCTGTTGTACAATTTGCATAGCTCAGCTTTCTAATGAATTTCACTCTAGACATTTTTACAAATAGCAATTGACCTGTTAGACAAATAGCACAATGACTGCACATCTTTTCCCTTCAAAGTTAATGAATGCAGTATATTCCATGGATTTTCAACGCCGTGCTAGGACACTTCAGTTATTTTTTTAAGATAGAGTTTGTTTTCGACCCAATCGACTACTGTTTTGAGAGAAAATTTGTTCCTTCGACATTAGCTTCTTTTCTTTCTGTATAAAACATTGATATATTGCACCTAATAAACTTGTAATTGTTGCAGGAACTGTACTAGTATGGAGCGGATATGACTACGGATCAACGAAAGTACACGCCACAGGAAACCATTCAGGTCAGTGCATGTCTTATTTTCCACTTTTGCAGTATTCTATAATAATAGATTATATTATGTACAGAAATGCTTCCCAGTTTTCAATACCTGCAAAGACCGTTCCTTTCGCTTTTTTATTCGGTTTCTTTTCTCCCTTTTCCGAAACCCCCATATAAGCGCGCGACAAAAATAGATTTACTCCTAATTCCGCCCTTTACATGAGAACGAAAAGTAGTTGTAATTCGTGCCGCATCGAATCGGAATAAGATATCGATGTTATGCAGATGCGGCAAGATACATCCCAGACGTGAACCTGGATAGCGAATTTCTTACCAGTAGCGCATGTGAGACCCTCCAGGAACAAAAATATTTCGTCCCTTCAGTGCCGGAAATAAGCATTCAAATTTTTAAGCCAAGGAAAAGGAATGTATATTCAAAAATAATAAAACTAAATTATACAAATGCAATAACGTAATAACGACCGATAATCTTTCGTGTAAACCGTGATATAACATTTTCTAGAATATAACTAACAACTCTGTTTATAATATAATCAAACAATCTATTAAGCTTAATATCTTTCTCGTGAAATCCTTGTAATCCTTGTCAAGGATTTTATGAAAGACTTTGACAAGACTTTGGCTTTCTAACTATTTATTTAATTATAAACAAAATTAATATACCTACTAGAAGGACCATTGGTGATAGCTTCGCTGTATTACTACATTTGTTATTAATATTACAGGTCACAGTTAGATGTCAGCAATTATATATCACTGACACCGTCTTTAACAAGACATCTAATAGTTAACAAGTCCAAAATTGCAGTCGATATAGGACACATCACATATTTTACTTCCTCGTTTTCATCTGCTGATATTGTAGACATTGTAATAGAGATGGGTACTTATTTTGCGTCCTTTGTAAAGGGTGATAGAGAGCACAAAAATAAGCAACTTTTATTAAGCAACTGATGGTCTAAAACATATTTTAAACTAAAAAAAATTCACATGAAGGTTTAAACAAATTTAAAGCCATTCCTGGTGAGGCAGTCAGCGGTACCTTTGATATCGAAGCTGCCGCGCGCAGCAGTGCGAAATCGCTGATGGCGATTTTGCCGGTATAGATTTTGTGTTCGAAAATGCTGAAATTTATTTAGATCTCGTTTAAAAGTAACACAATAATTAAACGAATAAGCAAAATACTTACCAATAGACGATATGCTGTACAAAAGTTGTTATATGTGCTAATAAATAATGCTTCCAAATGATGGTCAAAATTCTGTCACCAAAACCACCAGTACATATTCACTGAAAACCGTTGCTGGGACCGAGAGCTCTGTACAACGTGAGGATTTGCATCACACCAATAAACATTTTATACGTCGGGTAATAAGGCAACACATAAGGCACGTGCACAAGATGCACTGGGTCGTCTTATATTTATGGTTAATGTTCTTAATTAATTTTCTCGAAAACAGAAGCATTTATGTCATCAGTAGCTTAATAAAAGCTGCTCATTTCATGACCTGTATCGGCCTATTCAAGGAACGCACTTATTTCAGAAACACCCTGTGTAACTACCGTTCATGTCCAAAACGGAAGTCTGTATCCTTGCTGACGTTATGCGCAGACAGGACGAAATTGAACCGGCTGACGAGCACACCATACTATTCCACACCACGCTATGATCTACATGAGTGCACACTCTATTTTTTTATGCAGACTTTTAGGGGTTATTGAAGTAGCATCTATCATTAGATATACAGGGTGTTAATGAACTTATATCCAATATTTTTGCCATATGCCCGTTATGTCAAAATGAGGTAAATACACGGATTCGTGTTGAGTAAAATGTAATTTTAAAATCTGATTTGCCTCAACATTGCAAGGAGCCACCTTTTGAGAACTGCTGATTTTCATAGAAGATGTACCCGCCATTTGCTTGCACACAAGCTTCAGCGCGACGTATCCAATTCGCTCGCAAGCGTTGCAACATTGCCACGTCTTCTCGAATCGTATTACAAGCTTCGACAATACGATGTCGCAGTTGGTCGATGTCACGAACTTCCGTGGCATACCTGGTCTAGGGACCGGGGGAACCATCTAACTAGGCTGCCGCGGTCTATCCAACGATCAGGAAAAGTAATGTTTAGAAAGTGGCGCACTCTCCGAAAAAAGCAGCGGAACTCCGTCATGCAGTAACCACATATTTTGCCGAACATTTAATGGCACGTCTTCCAATAACTCCGGCAAGCGATTTTACAAAAAAAAATCTAGATATGAAGCACCGTCTAAGCGTCTGGGCAATTCAAAAGGTCCTATTAAAGTGTCATTAACGATGCCGGCCCACATGTTCACTGAAAACTGCTGCTGAAAGGCACCGCGACATATTTCGTGTGGATTTTCGATAGTCCAGTGGTGAGTGTTGTGGATGTTACGTACGCCATTTCGACATGACTCATCTGTAATAAGTATTTGCGCTGTAAATTGAGGATGTTCCTGAAGCAACCATTCGCAAAAACCTCGACGTGGTGGAAAATCCTCAGGACGTTGAATATGAAATGGGTACTCGATGCGAAATATTCACTTGCTGTACGATATTTCTGGTGCGAATCTTCTTCGACGAGATTTAAAATCATCTCGACATTTAAGATTCTTAGTGGTCACCCTGGGCCACTGTCGCGACCTCGACGCGGTTGTACTTCACCTGTGTCCAAAACTCTTTGCGCTACCGCAACAAATGTTCGCGGTGCGGGGGCACGGCGTTCAGGATATATTGCACGGTACACTTGACGAGCTCTGTGGGCATTTTCGTTTGCTTCGCCATAAATTATGAGCATATCATAATATTCGCGAATGCTAAATAAATGCGTTATTTTCATAAGAAAACTTGGAAATACGGCTATTAAATGTATTCTTGAAAAACAGCACAGCAATCACTACAATAATGTATTACAAACTGACTTTCGAATACAGTCCGGCTTCATAAGAAACCTATAAACTCGTTAGTGTTATAGAATTTTTTGTAAGTACATACTCGCCTCGATAAAATACATGTCTTTCAGCAGTTCCAAAACAGTTTTAAACACATTAGCTTTTTTCTCTATGACCTTAAACTTCCGATACAAGTTTGTGACATCAGTTAACTCAGTTTTTGCTCCTTTTTCACCCCTTTAGATTTTTGACATAAGTTCATTAACACCCTGTGTAGGACAACAGAAGTAATACATGTAATAAATAATATTGATACATTTCTTAGACCAGAGGGCATCAATGGCAATGTCCCCTGGATCCTGACGGCCTACAAACGTCATAATTTGTGGGCAACCAGCTACTATAATTTGAATACCTATAAGCTTACAGATGATTGTATTAAACTAACGATCAATTTGTTTCGACAATAGGTTATTTGATTGCAATAATCTTACTTTTTTAAGGCATGTATTCGAGTATCGATTATTATTAAACAAATTCCTACCGTCTTTCATTGCATTTGAACTACTTTTAAGACATATAATATATTACCATCAGACTCCTATTCTATAGTGTCAATAACAAATGTCATAAGTTAAAATTGGGTCAATTTCGTTAAAAGTACTGAAATATTCGTAATATAGAGAAGTTCTTTGAATTCTACCATATTCCTAGCACTAGCTCCGCCGCTGTCGGTTTGATGGTTCCCGAAGAAGGCGAAAGCTGCCACGCAGGCTAGGGGTCCTGTGTCAGGATGGCACATCCAGTATCCCGAGCACGTGCTTCTCTGACATGCGCTCAAAATCCCGCCTTTAATGGCAAATCCATACTGCCGCGTAAGAAATTTCTACGCCAGAAATGCAGTCACTGTACGTACTGCCCTAAAATACTTATGCAAATTATTAAAATATTCTCTCGCGCCTTTGGAAATAAAAATGAGAATAATATTATTTATTATTTATTTTACGAGTAAATAAGCGTATTAATTTGAGTGAATTGGTAATTTAGTTAGTCTCTTTTTCTTATGATGTTTCTTATTTTGAATTTTTTAAAGCAACTTGAAACAGATTTTCCTTAAAAGAAATTTGAATATATAACCTTTTATTTGATTTTGTGGAACAAATAACTTTCGTTAAAAAGTTCTGCTGTGTTCTGATGTAGAAAAATGTAGTTTTAATTGGAGCCCAGGGCGTTTCCTGCTAAGAACTTGATTTTATCCTTAGAACTATGCCAGTTAAAAAATACAAATATTCAATACTTGTCCAACATTTAACAGCATCATGTGTCTTTAAATCGTCTTCACCATAGGCATTTTAACCATAACAATAAAAAAATGTTTACTTGCTTAAAAGTAATTTGCAACATATATTTTATTCTTGAAAGTTAAGTTGACCTTGCGAGATACAAAAAACATTTTCTGTGTACACTGTATTCACATAATAGTCTACTTCCTTTATCTTTTTACTTTTCTAGTACATTTTCTTGAGATTTTAAAATAACTATCCTAAGTTTACTAAAAATTGCAGATTTGAGAGTTTTCAAAAAGTACATTTTTTTCATTCCAAATAGTTATTTACACCATAAAGGAGGAACTGATAAATTATATTTAACTGCTGCATGGTGTATAACATTTTATCTGCTCCCACAGTTCTTTATGGTTCATAAAATAAAGATTAGGTTTTATTTTTTGACATTTCTTAATCAACTCATTTTGATATTATTCGAAATCTTGCAAAGTCGCCTTGGTTGTCTGAATTTTGTCGTTTCTAAAGTGTTTATAAACAAAGACACTGAAAGTTGCAATTTTGCTGGTTTTGAGTTATTATTTTTAAATGAGTGATTTCCTAATAGAAAGTGGCAGCATGATGCCTGCGAATTTTTATTGTCCGAAAAGTCGAAAGTGCGCTACGGACGAGCATATAGAAATTTCAAAGAATGGTGCCAGAACAAAAATACTGGTGTTTCTGAAATATCACTGCAAGCATATTTCATGAAGATGTCAAGAACTTTAAAGTCACCGGCGAGTTTGTGGAGTGAATACTAAGTGATAATGATTAAGTCAACTATTTTTATAGAGAAGAACGTGGATATATTAAAATACTCCAAGCTGAGAGCATTTTTGAAACGTAAGAAAGACGGCTATACTCCTAAAAAGTCAAACGTTTTTACAAGAGACCAAGTCAACGATACCACATATTTGCTAATGAAGGTAGTGACGGTCTTAAGCATTGCAGGAGTATGCCGTTCTGATGACTTATGCAAACTTACTTTGGACAACGTCAATTTAAAAAATTTCGGTGACATTATTGTAGTTACAATTCCAGATTCTAAAAATGGTATGTCACGTACGTTTACAATTACGTATCGTCTGGGTTCTGTTTCTCACCTAGAAATTCTCAAGAAATATATCAAGATTAGATTGGAAATTAAAACTGAAATTACACGCTTTTTTATGCGCTTAAGCAGGTAGATGTTACAACCAACCAGTCGGCAAGAATACCCTTTCTATGATTCCTAATAAGATTGCACAGTTTTTGAAACTAGAACATCCTGAAACATATACAGGCCATTCATTCCGAAGAACACCGGCAACGTTATAGGCTAATACAGGAGTTGATGCATTAGCAATCAAGAGACTTGGTGCGGGTGGAAATTAAATTGTAGAAAGTTATGTTGCTGACAGATTAAGTAACAAAGATGAAATAGCCAACAGGATTCTTTACAATGACACTTCAATTTCAAGTTCTAGTAGTACGTCGCTTCATGCTGTTTTAATGGATTAGTCGGATAATATTGAGCCTCCGGTGACTGAAATGGAGCGATCAAAACATTTTGAGAAAAATGTGACAATTAGTAAATGCGAAGGGAATAATTATCCTGATTTTATAAATGTTGGTAAATATAATAACTGTACAATTACTATAAATATTCATTCATAATAATTGATAAAATATAGGTAATGTTCATCAAATATTTCTATTTATTTGTTCATAGAATATACATTTATAACTCGAAATCGCATTTTTCCCTAGGGAGGTAAGTTACCTCACTTACCTTACTTCCACTTCTCCTTAAAAACAATGTATTAATAGTCTATTTACTAGGTATAGTGGGAGCATAAAATTAATTTATAATTTCTTATGAAGAAAGTATCGTTTGTTAAATATTCTTGACACAGCAATGCAACACAATGACTAGGGTAAAAGCTGCAGCGGCAGCTGGGCGTCGTGCTTTCCTCACGCTTTTCCCTTATTCGTTTATTTCCTGCCTGGCCATACTAACGGAAAATTGGCGTTATATTGGCGAAATATTTTCAGACCCACTGAACGCGGTTATCGGGGTGTAAAAGTTATTTTCTACTTGTTGAAAGTCGTCGGCAACAATTAGAATTGATCCGCGTTGGACACTTTAAAAATGTATGCACAAAATTACGCTCTTGGTTTATTTGGAAGTTAATTACGAACAAATGAATTTTATCGCGCTTTTTGCAGCGATAATTCTTGCGCATACGCCTACACAGTTTATTACATAGAATCAGATATCGTAATTTAGTAATTCCTAACGTAATTACTATTATTAGAGAAATTAATTACATGTAAAAATTAAGATAAGAGATAAAGTACAGTCCTAGGACAGAAGCTTAATAGTCACTTAGCACGTCATGTCGTGTATAATGTTATTAAAGGTATTTGAATACGTTTGATATATAACATAATAAAACGAACATAAAAAGTCGCTTAATCGTGATGTACGACCGCCGTTTATATTTTATGCGATCTCTTATCGAGTATTTATTTTCGCTTTGGAGATGCATTCCAATATAAATCACAGAGTATTTAAAATCTTTAGGACATACTTGCCTATGCAAGTCTTATGGAAAAAATAGGATTTTTTTAAAAATAAATTATATCCATTTCTGCAGAAAAAATTTAAAAGTTTTTGCTGTAAAATAATTTTTTGATGCTTTTTGTAAATTTTCATGGATTATATGATTTAACTTAAATACTGTTTTTGTTATGCAGATTTTATATCTACATCTAATAATAATTTCTGGTATACATTTTTTTCTGACACCGAGACAATTTATAGAAAATTTATAAACATTTATAAAAGTATTTAAAAAAGTTTTGGTAGTTATGTATAAGCAAAAGCTACAATATACCCAAAATTTCAGCGAAACATCTATGAAATTTTGAGATTTTAGTACCTAAGCATATCTAAAACAATGATGCTTATTTTATATCAAAATCGCAATTGTATCAGTCGTATTTGCTATACAGGGTGTCCCGGAAATGGTGGGCAATCTCTCGGATATGGATAGATAATGAGAAAATAATGTCACAAGTTCCTATAAAATTTTTTCCTCCGGGCTCACCCTGTAGAGTTATTGTATTGAACTTTTGTATTTTTCAATAAATTTTGAAAATTTTTTGATTGGATCTATAATTTTTGAAGCTGCTTTGGACGATAATATGAAATCCTCGATAATAATTATGGGGGCCCGGGGGCAAAGCACCCCCCTCCAAAATTTTTAGAAAAAAAATTTTTGTTCCACTATACCCCAAAAATTTATGGTTTTTACGTAAAAAAGGTATACCTGTTGAATATTCATAAAATATATATTTTTTGAGATAAACCCGTTTAAAGAGGAAGGTACCATTTAATTTGAGACATTTTATTTAATTGAAACACAGATTTAATCGTGGTTGGCTTTGACATGTCAGAGTATGCCAAAGGCAATTAAATTGTCAAACTTGTCAAATACGTAGTTTTAAATCTAAGACTCATCTCATAACTCATAATTTGTTATAAAATATGGAGTATTCCAATGAAGAATATGCTGATATGCATTTAATGTACGGGCGGGCTCTTTGTAATGCTTCGGCAGCAAGAAGATTTTATCAGCATTCTTATCCTAATAGAAGGATTCCGGATCGCAAAACTTTCGAACGTATTGATCAAAGATTAAGAGAAACTGGTAAAATACGATTACTATTATTAAACAAAATGGATATTAAATAAATTTTAATGTCTTTAGGTCAGTTTGCTCCTGTTACTGCAAACAGGGGTGCCCCGCGAACAGCACGTACAGTTGAAGTAGAGGAAAATATACTGGACGAAGTTGCTGCTCATCCAACAGTTAGCATTAGGTCATTATCTTCTTTTACCAATGTTCCAAAGACCACTGTTGCAAGAATCCTTAGAGAACAGCTTCTTCACCCTTACCATATCCAAAAAGTGCATGCTCTTAATCCTGATGATTTTCGTGCAAGAGTACAGTTTTCTCAATGGTTTCTTCAGAGACATGAGCAAAATCCTATGTTTACGAGATTAATTCTGTATACTGACGAAGCAAGTTTTGGGAGGAATGGAGTTATTAACTCCCATAATTTACATTATTGGTCTGATGAGAACCCACACGCTATTATTGAAACTAGGCACCAAAGACAATTTTATGTTAATGTTTGGAGTGGAATTATTGGTCCTTACTTATTGGGTCCATTTGTGTTACCCCCTAGACTGAATGGTCAACGTTACCTAGATTTCCTTGTGCATCAATTACCACAACTGTTAGAAGATGTTGATCTTGAAACCAGAAATGCACTGATATTCATGCACGATGGGGCGCCGCCTCACTTTAGTGCTGCAGTAAGGGACCATTTAAACGAGGTATATCCTAATCGCTGGATAGGTCGCGGTGGACCTATTCATTGGCCTGCCCGAACTCCAGATATGAACCCACTTGACTTTTTCTTTTGGGGGCACTTGAAAAATCTTGTTTATTCCACACCTGTAACCACTAGAGAAGAATTAGAAGAAAGGATTTTTTATTGTGCAAATGAAATACGACAAAATCCTGAAATGTTATGGAGAGTGCAACAGTCTTCTGTTAAACGAGCTCGTATTTGTATAAGAGAAGGTGGAACTAATATTGAGAATTTATTATGAATTATATTAGTTACAAAATTTTGATTGTCATGCACTTTTCGTTTAGTTAGTTTAGTTAAGTCCAAATTCTCATAATTTGGAACACTGCTATTGCAAATTATTTGTCCTTTATTCTGATATGTAAAAGCCAACTACGATTAAACCTGTGTTTCTGTTAAATAAAATGTCTCAAATTAAACAGTACCGTTGTCTCTAAACTTGTTTTTCTACAAACGTCATTAAGGTATAATTTTAACGCATGCTGTCAGTCAATTTCATTTTATGATACTAGTGTTAAAAGTGAATTATTTTTAGCACTAGTGTTAAAAGTAAGTCATGTGATTTACCTTTAAGACCACTGTTATAAAATCACACTTTAGAAACTGTCAGTACACGTTAAAAATTATACAAAATTATATTTTATGGATATTCAACAAGTATACCTTTTTTACGTAAAATACCATAAATTTTTATAAAATGATGGAAAATTTGGGGTATAGTGGAACAAAAATTTTTTTTCTAGAAATTTTGGTGGGGGGTGCTTTGCCCCCGGGCCCCCATAATTATTATCGAGGATTTCATATTATCATCCAAAGCAGCTTCAAAAATTATAGATCCAGCCAAAAAATTTTCAAAATTTATTGAAAAATACAAAAGTTACAGCAAAAAAAACATTTTTAATTCTCAACTTCAAGAGCTAATAACTCTACAGGGTGAGCCCGGAGGAAAAAATTTTATATGAACTTGTGACATTATTTTCTCATTATCTATCCATATCCGAGAGACTGCCCACCATTTCCGGGACACCCTGTATAAATTATAGTCAAGTGTCACAATTGTGTACATATTTATTTCTATGTACCAGCATATTTAAGAATAACCCCGTATTTTTGTCACACCTTCCAACACCTTCATATTCGAGCTATTCCAAAAATCGTTTGTCGTTTGTGCCATATTTCTTACTGCTCCCCTTACTTCCTGGGTAATAAATCGAAAGTAGCTCTATTAGCTAGTTCATCAGTTTTCGAAATTGACTCATTTCCTTTAAGATTATCTGTACAGAAGTATGTATTTATTTACAATGTACAATTTATAAAATGAAATGTAACAACGTACGTACACAATACATCAATACTTAAACACGGAAATATATTAGAAATTCACATAATTGTAGCGTTCATTGCTGATTATAAATTTATATGAAATACGACTAAGTACTAAAATTTGTGTCATGCATTATCAATAAATTGTATTTGAAATGTTGTGTTTCATTTTATTACAATACGGAATATCTATAGTACAGGCTGGTCCATTTTCGATGGGATTTCAGGGTATCTCAGAAACTACTAAATATATGATAAATCTGACACCACGTTCTCGAGCTCGATTTTCATGGCAAACTCGACTGTCAAATCAGAAATTTGCTATCTTCATTTGTTTCTGAGTTACAGGGCGTTTCTCGTTATTGTGACACTTTTGGACATGTCTGTATCTCAGCTTTTAAATAAGTTAGAGTTAAAGTGAAAACTGCTCAAGACTATTTTTTTGGCGTAGAATTGAATGCCGGTATTATATTTTTAGTAGGTCTTAAGATTCCGGATTTATGACCCAAAGTAATAATTTTTTAAATGAAAATCGTAGCTGGTTATGACTTAAAAAATGGAGATTTTTTTTGCTTTTCAGCAATATACCACATGCTATAGTTATTTTTCCAAACACAGAAGATACGGGGTGTTTTATATATAAATTCGATCCTTTTTTACATTTTAACATGGCTGGCTTTGAAAATACATACAAAACTATAATTCTTACTTTTACAAAACTCATATCTGTTGTAAAAATATGACGTTTATTTAAAATATATATTACAGATAAGAAAAGATAGAGTTTTCAAATTTTTATTCCACTTCAACTGAAGTTACAATATTAAACGTAAATTAAACAATAGTAAGTACCTACATGAATAAAAACTTTTAAAAATGACAGCTAAATGTTCAAATTGCCGTCCCTCAACTGTCACACATTTCACGCATCTTCTGGCAACGCTTCGGGTAGCATTCATTAAATGTATAGGTATTTGAAATATTATTAAAAGGAATTTTAAATATAATGTCTTTTAGAAAACCTCAAAGGAAAAAGTCCAACGGACTCAAATCAGGTAACCTAGCTGGCCATCTGATCGGTCCGTTTGTTCCTATCCACCTATCTCCTAAAATTTCGTTAGTATTATATTATCACACGAGTATATGTTGTGCATTTAAAATAAATGTCATATTTTTACAACAGATATGACTTTTGTAAAAGTAAGAATTATAGTTTTATCTGTATTTTCATAGCCGGTCATATTAAAAAGGAAAAAAATATATAATTTATATATAAAACACCCCGTATCTCCCGTGTTTGTAAAAATAACTATAGCATGTGATATATTGCTGAAAAGCGGAAAAAAATCTCTATTTTTTTAGGCCATGGTCAGCTACGATTTCCATTTAAAAAAATATAACTTTGGGTCATAACTCCGAAATCTTAAGATCTACTAAAAATCTAATACCGGCATTCAATTCTACGCCAAAGAATTAGTCTTGAGCAGTTTTTACTTTAACTCTAACTTATTTAACAGCTGAGATACAGACATGTCCAAAAGTGTCACAATAACGAGAAACGCCCTGTAACTCAGAAGCAAATGAAGATAGAAAATTTCTGATTTGACAGTCGAGTTTGCCATGAAAATGGAGCTCGAGAACGTGGTGTCAGATTTATCATATCTTTAGTAGTTTCTGAGATACCCTGAAATCCCATCGAAAATGGACCAGCCTGTACATATATACATTAATATTGCCAGAAACTTTAAGAAGCGATTTGTTGCGAAAGAGTAAGAAAAGTCTTCTTTATCTCGGATAAAGTCGAAAAGAAGAGGACGAAGAAAATGTCAAGGCTTGAAAGTATACAGATTACTATGCTGTCAGAGAGAGCCGCAATTCAATGGCGTGCATAGCGGATCAACTAAGACATGCGCGAGTCGCTGCCTCAGAATGCTTTTCACGTTCACGTCACGTTATTATACTGTTGCCTTAGAGTGAGTTTTGAATACATCGTTATACATTGTACTAAATTATTGCTTATTTTCTACGTAATTTATTTTATTAGGTTTAACATGATGCGTACGCCCATGCCCCGCGGCTCAGTTTTGACATACATAGTACGATTATTTTATGCTTATTGGCAACAAAATCTTTAAAAGCGTTTTTCGAGATACCACTTTTTTTAACTGGCCGGAAACATAACTCAAAAAGTTTTCAATAAATCGACTCGAAATATAGAGCTTCACAATAACATTGCTCAGGGAACCTGGTAGGGGTTTTTCGATTAATTAAGAATTTTCATTGTATTGACAATTTAATGAAAAATGTTTTGTCTTTTTTCGCGCGCGAGTGTATTTACAGGGCTTTGATGCGTTTCGGGATTTCGTTTACGGCGTCGCGAGGCCTTGAAACCCGCATACTCGCCTTGTAAAATACTACTTTTCGATCTTAGCACGTAAAAACTATCACAGCCCTTGTTATGTAGTATACTGCTTCTAAATTTGATTTAAATTATCAGAATTAATAAAGTGATTTTCCACCCTCTGTGTACGCTCGTACAGTAGCCACACAAGCAAATACCGAGCTAACCACAACTTCATCCGTAGTCAAATATTGACACAGTTTCGGTGGACGCCCAAAACTATGCCTTCAAGACCGTATTAATTTGAAATTAAATACTGTGAAATGGGGAGGTGGAATGCTGATACATAAACACGTTAATATTTAGTATTCCTATCGATTCCGTGAAAACCCAATTATTTTCAGCTTCAGCGGGAATGGGGCCGGTATTTGCTTTGTAGGGAAATAGTGCCCTGTAGGCGAAAAGCGGTGCATGTAATTAAAATACGCGGGGAAACACACGGTGTGTTTCGGGCATAGGTTGGAGAACCATTGCTACAGTGGTCATGAACTCCTTTAACAGGAAATCCAAAGGGAGGGAGGTAAATTTAAAATCTTAGAATAAATAATCGTTTTTTAGGTTTAAGGTACTGTCGTTTTTCAACTTTTCAGTTGGAACCACGAAGCCATCTCCAATCACTATAGAATACAGTTTTCGCCTATGTTTTGAAAATTTCTACCGGACTAAAGAAGTTTCCAACCTCCTCAAATACCGAAGTCGCAACAAATCACCTCAGTTTCGGATTTTGAAAAATAAAAACCGAAAAATGCGAAATTCGAACTGGGAAACTGTAATACAAAACAGCACCACGTCGACTATAAGACCATTACCCGATCAAGACAACTACAAGTTCATCACCCGTTCCGGACAAATACAGGTCTAAAGGTGATCGAACGTTGTCCCTGGTGCTTTGCTGTACAATAACCAGATACAGATACCTGGCCAATTAGTGTGATCTAAAATTTCAAATTTCTTTATACAGGGTGTCCCGTAAAGTATGTTACAAACTTTGGGTGGTGATAGTACATAAAAAAATATGACTAAAAACTCTAATAAACATAACCTCTTAAACGCACCGTTCTGAAGTTATAGGCCTTAAAAGGTGCAACTACAAAAGTAGTTTTTGTGACGTAACTCTTTGTTGGAAAAAGAAAACATAATGAAATTTTCAGGGACTAGTCAGCTTTAGGAAGCCAATAAATAATGTGGATATTAATAAAATTGAGAAAGCGGAAGGGTGTTTTTTTATCACCCTGTATCCTATTTTTTGCCAAAAAAAATTTTTCTGCAAAGATACAGCAAATATCATAAGATTTTTAGAAAGACCATTGAATTTAGAAATTTTTTTGTCTCTTGCATTTTTTATGTAAAATGATTAGTTTTCTAATAAATTTACAAAATGCAAAGGGAGTTTACTCACCGCTAGGTGTTAAATTTGACGTATTCAAAAAGTAGGCGCCTGTCACTTTTAACATAGTTGACATTTGTTACCATATTTTAATCGTGTCTGTTGACGAATTATTAATTTGTGAGTACAATGGCGGATAACAATCGTTTTACTAATCAAGAATATGCCGAAATGCATTTTATTTATGGATTATGTAATGGAAATGCAACAGCTGCTCGAAGAACATACATAGAACGTTATCCGCAGAGACGTCAGCCGTCTACACAATTATTTACTCGGATTCACAGACGGATTATTGAAACTGGTAGTGTGGTACCCCGTTACATACATTGTGGTAGAATTGCTAGAAGACTACCCGCGCAAGATGAACAAATTTTGAGATCTTTTGAACAAAATCCGGGAGAAAGTGTGCGAAGGGCAGCTAATCAGTTACAGCTTTCCAGAATGTCAGTTTGGCGTGTTTTGAAGGAAAACGGCCTTTATGCCTACCATCTCCAAAAAGTGCAACATTTAATGCCTGAAGATCTTCCCCGACGCCTAGAATTCTGCCGAATAATACTTAACCATCACCAACATAATGTGGAATTTATTAGCTCCATTTTATTTACCGATGAAGCCACCTTTACACGAGATGGTTTACTGAACTTGCACAATGCACATGCATGGTCAGACGAAAATCCTCATGCTACCATTGATAGTCATCACCAACACCGATTCTCAGTCAACGTATGGGCTGGAATAATAGGTGACTATTTGCTCGGGCCTTTCTTTCTACCTCAAAGGCTTGATGCAGTAGAATATTTAAACTTCCTAGAAAACCATCTCCCTGAGTTAATGGAAAATGTTCCTTTAAATTTGAGACAATACATGTGGTACCTCCATGACGGGGCACCTGCGCATTTCAGTGTTCATGTTAGAGAGTATCTACATATGCGGTTTCCTAATCGATGGATTGGAAGAGGATATAATGCACCAATAGCCTGGCCACCGCGATCACCGGACTTGAATCCTGTCGATTTTTATCTTTGGGGACACGCGAAATCTCAAGTTTATGCAACCCCTGTTGATACAGAAGATCAACTTAGACTGCGAATTGTAGAAACCTTTAATTTAATAAGAAATAGTCTATTCATATTCCAAAGAGTCAGATTTAACTTTATAAAGAGACTGACAGCATGTATCGATGCAGAAGGAGGTCAATTTCAACATTTATTATAATAACATATTTTGTTTTAGTTCTGTTTTGGTTACTTAATTAAAAAAATTATTTTGGAAATTGATTGTATTCTTAAAAATTCACTAGGCTTAAGAAATGTATGTAAATAATTCGGAAGCACTCATCTCTCTGCATTTTGTAAATTTACTAGAAAACTAAACATTTTACATAAAAAACACAAGAGACAAAAAAATTTCTAAATTTAATGGTCTTTCTAAAAATCTTATGATACTTGCTGTACCTTTGCAGAATAATTTTTTTTAGCAAAAAATAGGATACAGGGTGATAAAAAAACACCCTTCTGCTTTCTCGATTTTATTCATATCCGCATTATTTATTGATTTCCTAAAGTTGATTAGTCCCTGAAAATTTCATTAAGTTTTCTTTTTCCAACAAAGAGTTACGTCATAAAAACTACTTTTATAGTTGCACCTTTTAAGGCCTATAACTTCAAAACGGTGCGTTTAAGAGGTTATGTTTATTAGAGTTTTTAGTCATATTTTTTATGTACTATCACCACCCAAAGTTTGTAACATACTTTACGGGACACCCTGTATACAATTAATTACGAATCAGATATTTATTTATTATAAATAAATAGTATTCAACAAATCCCAATTTTTTACAAATCGAAATTTGTTAAAAATTTAGAACTCTTTGCGAGCACATTGTTCTCGACCAGTTGTAGAGCCCCAATCACGCAGGCGTTGTCCAATCCTATCGTGAAGATCCCACATCAAGCTTCTAGAAGCTTCCAAACCGATAGCTACTCTCAAGACTCCACAAGCTCCCAGATGCTTCCAAATTTCAGATACTCTCCAGAAGTCTCATAACTGATTCTAGGCAAGGCAAAGTCACAGAGACAGTGGTATAGATACAAAAGTAATCATACTCCAAATACCCAAACCATATTTGATGCAACCAAAGCGGAAAAACGGCAAAATAAATCAGATTGTTGAACACATTTCCAAGAATCTGCCTTGCTTCGCCAACACGATGTCCACACCTCCAAACGAGGGGGATACAAAAATCCCACCACCGCAGACAATACACGAGAAACTCGGTAAAAATATCAAATATCAACATATTAGGTGTAATCCCCGAAACAATGATGGTGAAAGACGATGTGGCGCCCAACGTGAGGCTTGAATGTTTGAAACGCCAAGGAAAAATGATGTAAAACAACAGTACCTTAGTAAATCGTACACTTTAATAAAAAGTATGGTAAAATTCCTCGAACTATCCATGGTAACCTGCTGCCATGGAATGTTCAATTAAAATTCATGTAACCTTTAAAATACTTGTTGAATATACATGAATTTTCCCTGAACACTTAATGGCAATAGGTTACCATAGAAAGTTCGAAGAATTTTACCATACTATTTATTACAGTGTATACAGGGTGGGCGATTAGTATAAGAAAGTAAAATAACTCCCTTGCTACTCATAACACAGAAAAAAAGTTTATATAAAAGTTGAACAGAATCAAGAAACCTAAACTACAAAAGTAATTTGAAACATACAGGTCGATTAGTAAGTTATGTACAAAATTTTTTGAATTTTGGAAAAAACATGACCTCGAAGAAGTTGTATTAACTTTCAGCTACTACCACTTGGAACAAAATAATTAGAAAAGTTATAGGCAAATGCTAGACAAAGGCTCCTATATTAGCTAATATCAATATTTTATACAGGACATTTTTTATAATACGATAATTTTTAGAAAGTTTAAACTTGATTTTCTAAAATTTTCAAATGGAACACCCTGTATTTTATTGTCCTATTTTATTCACACATCGATCCAGTTCAACTTTTATTAAGCATGTTCTATATCTAATGTTGTTAGATTTTAAGATATAGCAACATTTCTGAAAAAACTTTTATTATTTTATTATTTTACAGAACACAAATAAATATTAACTAATAAAATTAACTCAAAATGGAATGATAAATTATGATCTGACAAGTTGACACAATGTGACAGTTTTTTCCAAAGCCATTTCGTGCGACCGAAAATAATAAAAATTATGTTTTTCCAGAAATGTTGCTATATCTTAAAAACTAACAACTTTAGGTGTACACATACTTAATAAAAGTTGAAATGGACTGATACGTGAATAAAATAGAACAATAAAATACAGGGTGTTCCATTTGAAAAATTTTAGAAAATTAAGTTTGAACTTTCTTAAAATGATCGTATTATAAAAAATGCCCTGTATAAAATATCAATATTAGCTAATATAGGAGTCTTTGCCTAACATTTGCCTATAACTCTGCAAATATTTTTGCTCCAAGTGTTAGTAGTTGAAAGTTAATACAACTTTTTCGAGGTCATGTTTTTTCCAATATTCGAAGAATTTTCTACTTAACTTGGCAACCCCGCACTAAGATGTTAAACTGTTTATAGTGCCATATACAGAATTTTCTCAGAAATCCATATGTTTAAAAATATACAGGATGTTTCATTTAAAAAATGTAATATTTGGCGTGTCCTGTTTTTACTCATCGCCCTGTGTGTTTCTAACTAATTTTGTCCTTTAGGTTTTTTGATTCTGTACAATTTTTTTATAAACTTTTTTTCTGTATTATGAATACCAAGCGAGTTATTTTACTTTCTCACACTAATGGCCCACCCTGTATGTATGTTATACAATCCAGGCATAGATTCAGAACATCGCGCTAACATTACACGCATAAAGAATTGATAGACATACAGTGTGTTAGAAATTTGACTGCCTTAATTTTAATAGACGATAGAATACATTATAATAAATTAAAAAACCTTATATGACATGGGTGCCAATTTTTACCACATTATTTCATTGTATCCGTAATATGTGAAAAGACAAACATCCCATTTCTTCACCGTGTGGCACGACTCTGAAATTTGTAGAAACAGTATAACAAAAATGGATTTTGGTTTATTAATGTGTTTGGCTGCAATGAATAAGCTTTTAAAGTTGTGACGTCACTTTAGATAAAAAGTGCCAATTTATATTTCTCCGAAAAAACTGGCATTTCAAAAATTATCCTTAAATTCAAAAAACTAGTACCATTTGAATCACTTGTATCCTTGTCCCATTTTCTCAAAAAATGAGAGATATAATTAAACAGAAATATTAAACAAAATATGTACGGTAGAGATCTCATGAGCGTTTCAACGAATATTTAAATTTCTGCATTAGAAAGCTGATAAAGCGTCTTTATATTTTCTCGGAGTTTTCAGCAAATCTCTGTTAAGCGAGAAGATTCTTGCTTCGACAACTGCTCCGGCGCCCAAACACAATTTAGCTCTTCGCGGAAAATGGGGCCGGAGCGCCCTAGTGAAGTCATAATTTACCAGATAAGCCCCCAAGGTGCACCTTTGCTATTGCCTGCTACTTGCAGCTTATGCGAAGAGTAGGCCTCTTCCACCGCAGGTAGACAGGATAGTATATGCTATACTGGAGTTTTTGTATGACGTGTTTCTACCCACTTTAATGTAAGAGGACATACAATATTTAAACGAAGCATATTCAAATTGTTAGTTGGACTGTGATGGACCTCATTTTTGGACTCCTCCCAATTTATATCATATAGATTTTATAATTAAAGCTTCTTTAAATTTATTTTGTACATTTTTAATGGGTTTTTGTTCCAATAAAAGTTCTTTCTCGGCCAAAATGCGCTACGGCCTACTTTTTTACTTAAAAACTTACATTTCGAATAAATCAATCTAAGTATCTAAAACACACGTCATTGATAGAAAATAAGTTGCCCAAGAAATTATTTGTAGGAGTTGTTACTTCTACGCTTAAATAGGCTACTTTCTTTTTAACCGGTTCAATAAGTTTGCTGGTAACTGATGAAGGCATATTAATGTTAAAATATCCATGTTATTTATTTCAGTGCATTTGTTGCATTTATCTTGAAATGTGTAAGATTTACTTTTCGTTTGTTTAACTTAAACTAACTACTTTCAAAGTTGTAATAATTTAAATGTAAAATTATAAAAAGTGATATCTAAATAGATAACCAATTTACTCCAGTCGGCAGAGGCCGAAAAGTTACTGTTGGTGACATTTTCTTGATAACTCGGAAATAACTACACAGGTCTACTTTAAATGATGAGTACAATAACGGGCTAATTTGCTGACAAAGTATTTTTTCAGGAAAAAAAGTTATTAACAATTTAATCGTGAAAAAAAATTTTTTTAGTAGTTTTCTTTAAATAACTCAGCCGGATGACTTTGTACGAAAAAATGCTTAGGATATGATTTTGTTCGTAATAAAAATAGCTACAAAATTTTTTTTTAACTTTAAGTAAACAATTGTTTAAATTTACTGTTGCATATTTCTAATAGTATACAAGCGCCGAAGAGCGGAGCTCGCGCTCGAAAATGAAAAGTGAAAGGTTTACCCCACACGTACGGTTTTGTTTTATGTTAATATGTTGAATAATGTACGACTACGGCTAACAGGCGCAAAATGTTGAGTAGCTTAGGATCTAAACGATGAAAATATATATATTTTTTAAATTGTAGGTAATTATGCTGTCTAATCTACAGTAATGGAATATTTTATAAATATACATAAATATACGTCCAAAAATTAAAAAAACGGTGACGTATAAAACTAGGGTGACGTATAAAACCTTACCAAAACTGCAAAAATGAAGATACTTGAATTTTGCAAATTGCTTTTGGTTTCTGCATATTTACACTATGTGTGTACCAAATTTCAAGTGTCAGCAAAGCTTCGAACAAATTTGGCAAAGTTTCGAGTTTCAGATGCCGATGAATGTATAACACCTTATAGAACAAAAAGTTTTGCTCTTCTGATTTTCAGCTTTAGCGTCATTATTGTATATATATTGAACTATAGATTTCGAAAGTTTTATCACTTTTTGTTTATAATTGACATTTTTACAGCAACTTAAAGAAATTGGCGTTTTATACCATTTTTTCAGTCTCACGGATTTGTTATTGCAAATTTCGTAATCGGACCACCGCCATTTTGTAGCTATTTTTATTACGAACAAAATCATGTCCTAAGCATTTTTTCGTACAAAGTCATCCCGCTGAGTTATTTAAAGAAAACTAAAAAAATTTTTTTTCACGATTAAATTGTTAATAACTTTTTTTCCTGATAAAATACTTTGTCAGCAAATTAGCCTGTTATTGTACTCATCATTTAAAGTAGACCTGTGTAGTTATTTCCGAGTTATCAAGGTTTGACACACGCCAAACCTCTACCAACTGGACTAATTTAGTAGAGTCATTGAAGCTGAAAATCAGCTGTAATCTCCAAATTCTTTGAAACTGCATGGATTTGCATGAAAAGAATAAGGCTCATCTTAGGCTCAAGTTCAATAGTGATATAAGCACAATTGACGCTTTTTGTTTTTTAGGGGTAAAAACTACCCCTAAGTGAAAAAAATTGAAAAAATTAAGTTTTTGAAGATTTGGAATGATTAAATCGTGCAATTATTTAAAATAAAAGTTATCTTATAGCTAATAAGGGAATTTTTCCCTTTCAACCCATAAAAACCACTCCTGTATTGACAAAAATGATAATGCTTTAACGGTGCAATTATTTAAAATAAAAATTCCCTCATTGCTTATGAAAGAATTTGTATCTCATAACACTTTTCAACCCTTATAAATCACCCCTGTGCTAAAAAAATTATAAAAAATTACGTTTTAAATCTTGGAATGCTATAATTGTGCAATAATTTAAAATAAGAATTCCCTTATGTTGTTTATGAAAGAATATTTTACTTCTGCCATTTTCAACTCTTATAAACTACTACCCTTTTACCAATATTAATGTAAAATATTTTTATTATAATCGATTTTTAAATATAATCAATCATAAAAAAACCTATTTTGCTCCGAAAAAATGTCATTGGTTTTTTTTACCATAACTCGGTTAATTTTGAAGCTATAGTATCCTACAAAAAAAGCATTTTAAAGATCATTTCAAGATCTGTAAGATCGTTTGCATATAAAACCTTTGAAGTCCTTCGTTTTTTAAATGGAAAGGATCGAAGGGCAGGGCGTTTTTTCACTAAAATGGATACTTCAAGCGGCTGATCTCCTTTACTTTTTATGCTATAGGAATAAAAAAAAGATTCATTTTTGTTGTCTATCATTTTTTACGTATCTTTCATAGTTTCACAGTTATTATATAAAT
>NW_019416367.1:550592-565454 GCF_000390285.2 Anoplophora glabripennis | reverse complement strand
TCTCACGGCTTTGTTATTGCAAATTTCGTAATCGGACCACCGCCATTTTGTAGCTATTTTTATTACGAACAAAATCATGTCCTAAGCATTTTTTCGTACAAAGTCATCCCGCTGAGTTATTTAAAGAAAACTACTAAAAAAATTTTTTTTCACGATTAAATTGTTAATAACATTTTTTCCTGATAAAATACTTTGTCAGCAAATTAGCCTGTTATTGTACTCATCATTTAAAGTAGACCTGTGTAGTTATTTCCGAGTTATCAAGGTTTGACACACGCCAAACCTCTACCAACTGGACTAATTTAGTGCAGTCATTGGAGCTGAAAATCAGGTGTAACCTCCGAATTCTTTGAAACTGCATGGATTTGCATGAAAATTTAGAATAAGGCTCATCTTAGACTCAAGTTCAATAGTGACATAAGCACAATTGACGCTTTTGGTTTTTTAGGAGTAAAAACTACCCCTAAGTGAAAAAAATTGAAAAAATTAAGTTTTTGAAGATTTGGAATGATCGTGCAATTATTTAAAATAAAAGTTACCTTATAGCTAATATGAGAATATTTCCCTTTCAACCCATAAAAACCATCCCTGTATTGACAAAAATGATAATGCTTTAACGGTGCAATTATTTAAAATAAAAATTCCCTCGTTGCTTATGAAAGAATTTGTATCTCATAACACATTTCAACCCTTATAAATCCCCCTGTGTTAAAAAAATAATTACGTTTTAAATCTTGGAATGCCATAACTGTGCAATAATTTAAAATAAAAATTCCCTTATGTTGTTTATGAAAGAATAATTTACTTTTGCCATTTTCAACTCTTATAAACTACCCTTTTACCAATATTAATGTAAAATATTTTTATTATAATCGATTTTTAAATATAATCAATCATAAAAAGCCTATTTTGCTTCGAAAAAATGTCATTGGTTTTTTTTACCATAACTCGGTTAATTTTGAAGCTATAGTATCCTACAAAAAAAGCATTTTAAAGATCATTTCAAGATCTGTAAGATCGTTTGCATATAAAACCTTTGAAGTCCTTCGTTTTTTAAATGGAAAGGATCGAAGGGCAGGTCGTTTTTTCACTAAAATGGATACTTCAAGCGGCTGATCTCCTTTACTTTTTATGCTATAGGAATAAAAAAAAGATTCATTTTTGTTGTCTATCATTTTTTACGTATCTTTCATAGTTTCACAGTTATTATATAAATAAGGCAATTTCTTTTGAATAATGAAAAATACGTTTTCAACTTTTACCGTACATTATTAAAAAATACGCATTCTGAACCGGTATAACTTCAGGATCGTATGAAAAACACTAAAACAAAACTAATTGTAAAGAGTCTACGATTAATTTTAATTCTGATGGAAATGGTTTACTGGCGTTTACTGCTCATTTTTCCTTAAAAAATATGAGCAACCCATCTGTTTTTGACGATACTCCTTCAATTTTGCTCTAATTAATTTTTATAAGTGCTCATTTTGAAGGTCTTTTTGAGTACTACAAAAAACTACAGGAGCGTTATACACGTAAAATTAATATTTTTTCCGTTATTTGACGTTGAATACATCGATTCGAGTATTCCCCCCAAAACAAGTCCCCTTCCACTAACCATATTTCGCTTTGCATAGGACGTACAAAACGATTTTCTTTGTTTATTTATAAGTTACATTTTTATTCACTACACTTTTTTTTAATAAAATGCGTAGTTTTTGAGTTATTCGCGAAAAATACTTTGAAAAAGTATTTATTTTTTCACTTAAAATTACAAGTTTTCAATTGTGAATAACTAAAAAACTATCGATTTCTCGAAAAAATTCTTCGAATATTTTTTGCTTAAACTTTGATTCTCTATCGATTTCCAGCGTTATTTTTGAAAAAAAATTTCAACCCCCAACAGGATGGAAGCGTCAATCGGCGCTTTGTCACTAATGTTCATTGACCTTTTATCTAACTATCTGCCAAATTTCAAGTCGATCGGTTCAGTTTCAAAGAATTTGGAGGTGAAAAGCTTCAATGACTATACTAATTAATTAATTAAAATGAATCATGTCTGAACTTACAGGTTAGTTTGATGTTAGATACAGTCCATACAATATTAGTTGAGATAGAATTCCTAGAAAAGAATAAGCCAATAAAGTTCTGTTATCGGAACTACTGTAACAATTTACCGCGGCAGAGGCGTGCCTTGAAATTTTCCGGCAGCGTCTTTCTACCTCTGGTGTCGAATGCGGTTAATTCCAAGAAAGTGACGCAGGGGTCTTCTTGAAATTATATCTCAACAAATATCGTACGGACTGTAATAATCTGTGTACGTAATTTCATTATTCTAACTTTTTCCACGTTTAAGGACAGACAAATTTTCTTTCGCTGTTTGACGGGCTATAAATCTGCAGGAAAAAGGAGGAGAGATTTTTTACATGAAATACCGTCATTGATTTTGAAAAAGGAATCACCTATTTAATTATTTCGCACTTATTTATTTAGACCCTGTATATCCACTACTTTCCGATATGTTGTTTCGTATTTTCAATAAACACTACCAAACAAGAAATAACTAAGCGGAACAATTTATTGAATAAAACACGTTAAAACGGCCCTTTCCGTTACCGCCCCCTTCTTATTCTACCAAATTCTTAATCGTAAATTACACTAATTCCAGTTTACGCGCCACCGACCCGCAGCTTTTCTGGCACGCCTGGAAATATCTCTTACAACGGAAGGAATTTGTATGCAGATTCCCGAATAATGGATGGATCTGTTTCCGCGTAATTGCAAGAAAAACATCGGCGAGCAGAAGGGTTGGATTTACGACTTCTGCTCATCTGACTTGAGTTTGTTCCTTAAAGTGCGATATAATTCGTTTAATTTCTGTCTTTATTTATTAGGTAGTTTGCCACCTGTGACCAAAATTTAAAAAATTAATGAAATAAACCCTTGCACCATGAATGACTTTGTTCATAAAATGTTGTATGAAAAGAGTTTTCGCTCTTAATAATACTGACGATTGTCATTTGGTGCAATTATCAATACCTAATTTTTTTGTACAAAATCTTTGGTAACAACAAATAGATATTTCGTACTGATTGGGAAAAATATTTTATATATTCTGCGACGACCCGAAAATTTGAGGGGCCATAGTCCCTCGGATATTCTCTGTCTGCTCCATGGAATGCATTCATTCTATGATACCAAAAAAACATTCAAAATTCCAGTTTACGATTTGTCAATAGTGTAAAATATTTACGTTGGCTGATACGTCGCTTCAAAAGGTTATTGCACACGCGTGGTTTTTAAAAACACTCTCTTGTGTATCTAACCAAGTAGTTCGTGTAAGAACTAATAACCCTTACACTCATAACACAAATAATTAACTGGGGATCAGATATACATAAATCTACGCAAGAAAACGACATTTAAAGTGGTGCATTGAATAAATCTCTTTCAGATCAACTAGTTATTAAACTTAAATAGGTTATTTTGGCTCTAACCAGTTCCGTAAGTTTTTAACTGATGAAGGCATATTAATATTAAAATAACCAAGTCTTTCGCGTAAGAACTAATGACTCTTACACTTATAATACAAATAATTATTTGGGGATCAGATATAAATACTGTAATAATGATTATGTAAGCGGAAGTAGATTTAAATATTGGTAAGGAAGTTGAAATTTGTTTAATAATATAGCGGCAAAGGGAATTTTGCTTTAGGTCAAGGTTGTATGTATTTTTTGCATGCCATTGTGTTATTAAACGTAGTAGGATAAATTAATCATATCAGATTTTTAATTAAATTCTTATGTTGAAATTATACAGGATGTCCCGATATACATGCTCCAAATTTTACCTTATACTTAAAATAAGGAAATAAGTTCTGCCAGCAGTCGTCAAAAGCTGAGTTTCCGATATGAGCGTGTTCAAATTAAAATGACTGGAATTGATTATATTAATATGTCCAAAAGTTATGGTCTCAAATGAACCAAAGAAAAAAATACCACACCAGGGACATGGGATACATTTTACCTAGGCCTTTCATATTTGCCAGCGCTTAATTATTTCAGTTTAATTTCAATATTGGTGCCAATAAATGCTACACGATTTAAATTAAATAGAACAATACAAAAGTAAGAGATTTATTTATTTATTTATTTATTTAATTTCATGTTATTACACAAAGTGTTTACACACGTCAAAACAGAAAAAAAAAGAAAGAAAGAAACACATTAAAACAAAGTAAAATAGGTCAGAGACTGAAGAGTAGTTATTCCTATAATAAAACATAATAAAATAGTAAAAAAATGTGCATAATTAAGATAAAATATATAAAAAATAACTAACATATAATACTAACTAAAACAACTAAACAACATATAATAATAACTATAAAATTGTATATAAAGTAAACAAAAAAAGTATACAGTTGAAAATTGGATTAAAATAATGAAATATTAATAAATATTTGTTAAGTCTATATCAAGAACAAATTATTGTTTATCAAGAATTGATGTGGACTTTAAAATACTTTATTCACATAAACTCCTTTATCCTGTATCTGAAGTTTTGGTAATTTAAATATTTAATTGCTTTTCGTAATGCATTATAAAATTTAATAGCATTTTTGGTCTTCATAAGTCTCAAACAGGGTTTTGTAAAGCATTAATATTTCCGGTAAAGTGGCAATCTTATTTGACAATGTACGCTCTGGCAAAATTGATTTATCGCTAGAATAATAATAATAAGTGTTTAAAAATAATTTGACTTATTCAGGGTGATTCGTTTTCGGAGGGCTGACCAATGTTGTATTTTTTTAAATGGTACACCCTGTATGTGAGTGGATTTTTATATTTTACATGGAATTATGCAACTTTTTCATAAGAGGTACTATGTGCCTAAAATCAGCCGTTTCCAAGATATTAATATTTTATTATAAAAAAAATTACATTTTCGGCGTTACACTTGATCGTTGCTGATATAATCGTTTTTTGAGCTAGCAATAGTGACACATATTGTACTAAGTTCACCGTAAATTCTGAAGTGGTCACTGTTTATAAATGTCATATAGGGTATTCACAAAGTCGTACCAAATGATATCTTTTTCAAAGGAAACAATTTTGTTTTATTCAAATGGAACACTCTGTATTTTTTAACGGGAAGTTCAACCTCAAAATCTACAACTTTCACAATAGGTGTTATATATCAGTTCCTCATATTTTACGACATTTTTCGCAATTTCTTTATTAATTTTTTTTTACCATAATTAGCGTCGACGTCCTAGGACTAATGAGTCGAAACAAAAAGCATTGCTTAAAATATATCTTTACTTTTTGCAGAAAAGAACAATGATCCTAAATTATGCAGCTTTCTTATTCTTATTGATTTTGAGTGAATGAGACATCTATTATATGATAGCAAAATATTGATAATTATTTATTTATTTATTTATTTATTTAAATTATTTGTCCAACAGTGAAAATCACCAATAACAGGACAAAGTATACACATATATAATAATTACAAACATGTAACCATACAAAACAAAATGTAAAGAATAAATATAACAAACATACCGGTGAAATAGTGTAACAACAAAAGAAAAAGAAAAATAAGAAGAAAGAAAAAGGAAAAAGCTGCAACTACTCCCTATGCTACCAATCATGAATTGTTGACACTTTTAAAAGCTATGTACAGATGTTGCAAACTACAGTTGATATTGATATTGATTCTGATATTGATAAAACAATATTAAGTGTTACAACAGATGTTCAAAAATATTTCCTCTCTCTCGAATACGCAAGTTAATTCGGCGAACGATATCAATGTGAACATAATGTAGCATTTCTGGTGTAATATCAAGACAAGCTTGTCTTATTCTCTTTATCCTATCATCACGAGTAATTGGTGGTTCTCTATATACCTTAACTGACACAAAAACGCTACTTCAACAGGCAATTTTTTTTTTTGATTCCCTGCCATATGAATGCCTCCCTAGGATATTTTTATAAAAAATAAAATTGCATTTCTTGCGATAAATGTACTTTGCAACAAGGTTGATTCACCCTGTACATAGATATAATAGACAAGTCAATGTTAATATTTTGAGTTCAATGAATTTTTGTCTGCAGTCGTCTATACATATAGCAACTGAAGTAGAGTCATCCAATATCAAGTATAAGCTATTTTTTTCGTTTGTGTATGCATACATTTTTGGCTAATTTCTTATATAGACATGTAATTAGCAGAGAGCGGACAATTTGTGTCTTTAACCTTGAACATAGATATGTCATTCATAAACCTAGATACATTATCCATGACGCAGTGGCGTGTCGGGTATGCATCGGAAATTTACGTGATAATTCACGAAAATTCCACGGTACATACATTTTTAGGCGTTATAAAATATTTAGAAAATCAGAAATTGTATACTACATATTTATTAAATAAAGTTCGGTTAAAAATAGTGTCGTTCTTTTAATTGGAAATTAGGAGTCAATGTAACGAATAGCCTCAGGCGACTCACATGATAGAATAGTCCAACTCACGCTCCATTCATAACAGGGCTGAAGTTTAAATTCTGACCAATAGGAATTCGATAAACCCAACCGATGTCGACAGAATGGACTCTAGTCCATCTCTAGATGGGCGCGAGTGTCATTTCATTTCTTTAGAACTAATTTTACTTATTTGTTTTCTCGTTATTTAACTTGTTCACATGATTTATGGATTTTAAATAAAGGGTACAAATCTTCGCGAGGATAATACGATATATTTGCTATACATAATAATTATATTTTGCATAGTTTATACACAATACATTTTTGAACGCGTACACATCTCTACCAAAATTTGACCTATTCTTCGGGTTAAAGACACACATTGTCCGCTCTCTAATAATTAGTGTGACAATCCTATGATAATATAGTCTAAATGTACCCCCAACAATTTTACTGGATCAACATTAGGAGTATTTTTGGCTTCTCTTAGGCTAAATATTACTATTTCTGTCTTAATAGGCATATTAAATTTAGTTAATTAGAATGAAATCGGTTCTAAATCATTCAACTTGATGGGCCTTTTATTAAATTATCAATTATAGCATTGCGTTGAATGAGATTTGTACCAAAAGCAAATTATATAGTTAAAATTGAATCATTCCCATTATCATTAAATTTTTGATATAAATTAAGAAGAGAATCAGCCTAAGATCTGGTCCCTGTGGTACTCCTGCATTGTGGATGACTTACTGTTGCCTCTTTCTGAAATATGCATATATTGTGAGCTGTAAAACCATAATAAAACGATTTATCTATGATAATTGAACGAGTCATAGTGAAATGCTTTGGGAAGATCAAAATCAAGGACCTGAGAACATTATTGTTCAAAACCTATCAATGGCTAAAGCCGACAGCTTATTTCTGTTATTCATGTTCATTGTCCACATTTTGTTTTATAAAGCATAAGTGAAATAGCTGTATTTTTCATTTCTTTATTCTATACATACGTTACAAAATGTATGTATTTTAATTAATTTATTGTAAAACGAAGAACTTAATGAAATACATCCACTCCGCATAGCTAATCACGATTTTGATGTAACAGATTGTCTTGGCGAGAAGCACAATAGAAGGAGATGCCCACAAATCACCAGTTTTAATATTTAGGCGCCCCTTTTATTACGGTCCATATGATTCCTCATCTCGTTCTAAATAATCCCATGTAGAAATAATGCCATTATTTTAATCCAGGGTGTCGTTTCATTCCCCCAACCGACGGACCGTGTAATTTTTTTGCTGAATTGACTTGATGAAAATGTATATCTATACAGGGTGTGAGCCGTGAGCATAAAATTAAATCCCTTTTCAAATTTATTTTTCTCCAGCTCTGGTAGAGACGTTTCGGAACAGGCACCTTTCACCACGATATTTGACAATGTTTATCGGATATAAATACTTATATTTTATTTTCTAAGACATTATACAGGGTGTCCCACCACGAACTCCATCGATGGATATTTGCGAAACCGCTAGGATTTTTTTGAAATTGTGATTGTTTGATACGGACCGTGGGGCCTACCAAGCTAAAATATTTTTAAGGTCATCGTACTTCCGGTGATATCGGAAGTCGATACTAACTTTCTTATTTTAAACCCCCTGTATATTATTGCATTTTTGGAAAGAGCAGCTATTTTTAAGTTGAAAACATATAGCACACTCCATACTTAGGATTGACCGTTTCCGAGATATTTTGATTTTTAAGCAAAAATGGACAGATGCAGACTGTCAGCTCAGCAAAATTTAGTTTTCCCGGAGACATAGGTTTATTTTTTTGTGCAAATTGGACATTTTGTAGAGGAAGACCTAATTTATCGAATTTGATATGAAAATTTTCCAGTTTTTATACAGGGTGGTCAAAAAAAGTTATCGAATATGAAGTTCAGAAAATGTGGAAAACTCAAAATTTTTAAATGGAAAGCCCTAATTTTTTTAACGTATCCGCATTCTCCACTAAAATTAAGTGCAACTTTGTTAAAGTTTCACTATACCTAAACCCAGTGGTTTTCATTTTATTAACGAATAAACATCATATTCGATAACTTTTTTTTTGACCACTCTGTATAAAAACTGGAAAACCGGAAGCACGATGACCTTGAAAATATTTTAGCTTGGCAGGGCCCACGGTCCACACCATCACAATCTAAAAAAAATCCTTCGAGCGGTTTCCGGGATATCCATCGATGGAGTTCGTGGTGGGCCACCCTGAATAATCCTAGTATTTTATTTAATAGCACAAATCGAGGTGGTTTATTGTTTAAAAAGTATAGTGAAACTATACTTGAAAACAGGTCTACATTTGCAAATACCTTGCCTTTCTTAATTAATAATAAATAAAATATAAATATCTGGATCAGTCTATTTAAATATTTATCTTTGAGCAAAACAGAAATTAGTTTTCCCGAAACGAAAATACACTGAAAGAATGATTGTCTAATATCAAACTAACCTGCAAGTTCAAGTATGATTCGTTTAAATGAAATTTACTTAATTGTTAATTATTTATCTATGTAGAATAATACTTAACTTTTTATAATTTTACATTTAATTATTATTAAGCTTGAAAGTAGTTTAAATTAAATAAACGAAAAGAAAATCTTACAATTACAAGACTATTTAATATTAAGCTTTATGAATGGTGAATATTTAATACGTTATTACGACTACAAATGCACATAAATAAATAAGAACATGTTTATTTTAATATTAATACGTCTTCATTAGTTATCAGTAACCTTATTAAACTATTCAGTTAAATAAAAATGAAACTATTTAACTTTAATGACTAGTTAGTTTGATTTAAACAGAACTTATTCCGTAAAATGGCTTGGGTACTGAGTAGCACTGACCGTGCAAAAATGGAGCCACCATCTGGGCTTAATGTAGACTTACCTCCATGTCTGAGAGTCATCTAAAGCAGCTGGATCGTTCATCTGTTCTGTTATCTCGTCTATGGCATACTGAGATATTACTATGTTAAATCTAAGAGAAGATATCCTTGAAATAAACAAGAAAGACTTGTCTTCTTTTCAATCTTCAATTGACTGACGACTACTTTTAAATCGTGAAAACCCTTCGTAACATTGCGTATGACCCAGAGCATCATTTCCGTAAGCTCGTTTCAAGTTAAAACGTTTCCGTGAAAATTTTCCCCAGTTTCCCGTAAAATTTTAGGTTGAATCGATGTTCCAGAAAATCGCACATTTCAAAAATCGTCACTAACACTTAAACGCGTTACACTCAAATAACAATATCACGAAAACTAAATGAGATATCAACAATCTAAGAACATGTGGTTACAGAGAAGGTTATGCGCAACGCAATGGTGCCAACCACATATCACTAAATATTTCCATTAGCATTAATTCAAAAAGTTCCGTTATTTCCTGAACAGACCGCGTATAATAATAAATATATAATATTTATATTAAAGCTGATCTTTTCAAGTTTTTAAACTTGTTATCATTAAAACTACATACGCTAAACCGTATTCAAACGCAGGATTAATTTGGACAGATGGAAATTATTTAATGCAAACCAATATTTCTCTCTGTGTACGTACTAGTTGGTATTTAAGTACGTTCCTCTGGAAATTTACTGCAACTCAACCTGAGTCATAAAAATACCTCCCAAGCCAAGACGATTAAAGTTCGCCAGACGGCGCAATACTGATTCACCAATTTCTCCAAAGTGCAATTCGATTTTCTCAAGATTACGGCACGTACGAGGCAGGACCGTGGTGCAGTGAACGGATGCTGCGTGCAATTCCGAAACGCAACAGTGTTACAGCCTTTGCGGGGGATTCCCTATTGGAATCCCATCGCCATCCTCGATCCATGACTCACAGCAAGGCAAATAGCATCAGGGAATAGGGAGGGTGGTCAGTGCACTGCAATAAGCGGCGCGCCACCCCTCTACCGGGTCGGCGGGGCCGAACTGCACGGGCTGGGTATTTTTTAGTTCGTAAATGGAGACGTTTGACAGTTTTCTCCATATGGTCACTGTAATCAGTTCAGAGATGAGCAATGTCTTGAAAATATAAAATCGAATATGAACAGTTATAGAATTTGTAATACAATTTTGAATAAATAATTTTAAGTTACCTCCAAATAATGAAAATAATAACGACCTTTTAACTAAACCCTTCGTTTGCGCTAAATGGCATCAAAATTGACACAAAAAAATGTATTTTTTTCAAGTAAATCTGAAATGCTTTGTAAGATTTTGTTGAAATTTAGTACAAATATGTACTTCCATATAGATATTACTTTATGACATAGTAAACGAAGTATCTAATTGAATTAACAGAACATGCAATAGGTTCTATTTTTTTAACAGGAAATGTTTGTTAAAATTTTTTCTTCCTGTAAAATTTAATTTTGTAATAATTTTGAATTCATTAATTTCTTTAGTAGATCATTACGAATGCATTTTCGATTCAAACTTGAAATAATTACGTCATTTCTAAAACAATTATTTGAAACAAACAGTAGTTATAACGTATTTTAATTTACATAAACTCTCAAAGATTCTTATCACTGAAACGAATAAGACATAAATTTTACTTGGTATTGATGGAAATGTATCCAAATTCTGGTTTATCGAAGTACCGAGTGGCGATTTTTATGCGAAAGATATTTATGTTTAGTTCAATTATATGAAGATTTTCACAATAATCTTAAATATGTTATTAAACGGTTCTGTGTAAAACCACATTTTTGAGAGGAGTTTTAAACATTGCAATTATATGTTACGTTATAGTGTGCTACTTACCTAGCATAAAATCGTTTTAAATCGTTTTTAGTGTTAAATGCAACAATATAGGTAGTTAGTCCACAGTATATCATCACCTGCAACCAATTTGAAACTTGTGGTCCTTTTAGTATAATTTGAAGACAACATGACTTCACCATTGAGACAGTCATGTTAGGTAAAGTTAGTAAATATGCCAAAATATAGTAACACAGTTACAGGAGCTGCAGTAGTTGTGGTGTCAAAGTCGTGACTCAAGAATTAGACTGAATTCAGGTATTCAGCTATTTCCTCGAATCTTTCTGAGCAGATCTGTACCAAAGATGTTTGTATGTGTTCATCAGAAAGTTTGATGATGATCCACAGCCCCACAAAAAAAAAGTATCGGATCTGGTATTCAGACCCATGTATTTCTATGTATTTTTTTCCGCTGAATCCGAATCTGCCTTCAGATTTGGCCCAACGGGTCTGAGTTTTCGGGAAAATTCAAAAAACAGGTCAAAATTCACAAAAAAAGTCATTTACGATCGACGAAAGTTATAAAAAGTCAAATTATTCTACCAGCTCACTAGACATATGATTTTTCACTCGTTTAATTCCAATTTATCATCATAGAGTCAGACAAGCTGGTCCAATTTCATTCCAAAACAGAAAATAGATCAAAATACTAGATCCGATACTTTTTTTTGTGGGGCTGTGTTATGAAAGAGTTTTACTTTTTCGTAATTATTATTATGTAGGTTGGTAATGTTGTTTAGCAAGTGGTTCTAATAAGTGATGTATTAGGTTAGATATATAAAAGAAGTAGTTAGTAGTCGATTGCAACGTAACAATTGGATTCTAATAAAGTGTATAGCAATACAATGTGAGTTTCTTTCTTAATGTCTTTCCTCACAGAAGAACCTGAGTTGTAACCAACAGGGACATTACATGGCGATACTGCTTGCTCGGTGTAGAAGATTGGCAAGTGAAAAAGTAGTTAAAGGCTGCTAAGGTAAGAGAAGTTGACTAGTGAAGTCGAAAATGGGTACCTATCGCTCAGTCATAAGAAGAAGTGACTATAAATCAAGCAAGCGTCGGCTTGACTAACGGCGTATTAAATGGATTAAGTAGAACAGATACTTGGTGGTGATACTTTGGATAATGGTACTGGGAGCATTAATAGTTGCTTCTGCTGTTTCTGAACCAAGAAAGCAGTGGGGAAGAAGATACGGCGAGAAATTAAGATGTCTTGACTTGAGCTTAAAGGCGTAGTCAGTTAAGTGAACTGATTAGCCGCAATTGTGACGATTTACCGTCCCGTTCAAGAAAAAACTGCATTCATCAGAAAAACAGATGTTAAAAAGGAACTGTGGATCGTTCCCTGCTCGCTCACTTATTATTTCGCAAAATTGCAAAATGTATTTTGTATGGATGGAATTTATTCTTCCTCAAAATGGTTTGTATGCTAGTTGGATTGATCCCAGACACAGATGCCAGCTGCCTCGTACTTAATGTGGGATCAAGATGAACTTGTCCCAAAACTGCATCTTCACTAGCTTCATTAACTATAGGTTTTTCAATTTCTCGTTCTTTATTGGCTACGTTCCCTGTCTCTTGAAATTTTTTTACTAACTCTAGAACATACTTCCTCCTAACATGTCGATCTTGATGTTGTTCATTAAATAGCTGAGCTCTTCTATTCGCACTTTGTTGTTCATAAAGTAAAGCGAAATGATATCTACCCTTTCCGCAATGGAATAAGCTATAGTGTTTATTCCATTGTTGTACTTAACTCGAATGACTGACATTTTTCCCGTTACTAATTGTTTGTACATAAGTTTCAATTTTAAAATCAAAATTCTTAATAAGTATTGGTCGGAATTATAAAATTTAAAGTCTGTTGTAAAGAGAATTGTAAGAGCTTTCAAAAGAAATATTACTCAACCCCCAATGCCATGCTTGGGGGTGAAAGTGGCGGAGTCAAAAATACCAGCAAGAATCTAAAGTCGACGGGTCTGAGCGTTTATCTACAATTTTGACGTAGTTCCTGAAAATGGCTCTGTTTCGTTTTCATTTGGCCACCCTGTATATATCATCAACAAAGAAATTATACAGGGTGTCCCGGTACTTGATACAAAAAAGTCGAGTACAAATACATGAGGTCAAAATAATATCAGTTTTTCATATACATTTTTTTCATACGCGTTTTCGTTAATAAATTACGGGCCATCAAATGTGAAAATTAAAAAGTTATACGGTAAGATTTTCTAGGCTCTTATTTTAAAAATATGTACGGTTCAAACATAGTAATTATGTCCTATTAAAAATGAAAAACAAAAAATGGTGGTGGCGCCGCTCGATGTGCACTGTGACATAAAATCACAAATATTTCCTAAACTGTTAATTTTATCGAGTTGAACCAAGAGGGTATTATCGTTGGCAAATTCTTCAGGGAACTTATTTTTGATGCAGGCAGGTTGCGAACGACATCTATGCAAAAATTCTGGGTTGTTAACCATTGGGCATAGGCCATCCCTGGCGTTCTAGGCATAATGAGTTTCACTGATAATATCAAAAACAAGCTGTAAGCATGTGTTATCGATCACCAAATTTGCATCATGCTGAAGTTAATAGTTTAGGGACTGTAAATAAAAATAACTTTTTAATTTTCACCTTTGAGGGCCCGTAACTTGTTAACGAAGGCCCGTATGAAAATTTATATGAAGAACTGATATTATTTTGACCTCATCTATTTGTATTCTATCTAGTTTTGTATCAAGTACCGGGACACCCGGAGGTTTATTAGATTAATGTTTAATCATTTCATTTCAATTATAATCATATATTCTTTATCAAAAATTGTACATCTGTCAACATATAATGGTTTGCATCACACCTACCTGACCATCTAGTGACTAACTTTACGTCTTTATATTTTCTAACATTTTCCATAGTTTTTCCAAAAACAGCATTGTTCATCATTTTTTTTGTGTGGGTGTGTAATCCAAGAGGCTGCGGATATTCCAGGGAGGTATACAAGGTGTAACTGAAATAAGTATTCAAAATTTCTGAGCTTGTAAAACAAGTCGAAAAATGACGAAAACTTTAGTACAATTTTAGTCAGTGGCTGCTCCTAAGGGAGCTACGCTCTCCTAAAGGGGTAACCTCGGAAACAGTTTTTAATGCGTAACATCCAAACGGCTCGACATTAAGTCACGAAATTTTGGTGAGATATTAACCTTGACGTGCTTAATAAGTCTCATAAAATACATTTCAAAATTTGCTACAGGGGCGTGAGAAAATGCAGGACCCAGGGACAAATTTAATCATATTTTTTTTGTAGTCAATTTTTTCTAGTTCCTAACTCGAAAATATTGAAATTTGAAGTATTTAACATAAAAAAGGTCCTCTTGTTAAATTTCACTAGGATGTGCCGTTTTCCAGTAAAATCGATTTCAATCATTCCCAACGTGCTCCAAATTCAACTTTCATTACATAGCAAAATAAATTAATTGCAGTGTGCCATGGGGAAAACAACTAGTCTGACAGTTAACAGAAATGTCAAGTATTTTTA
>NW_019416367.1:408033-546560 GCF_000390285.2 Anoplophora glabripennis | reverse complement strand
ACATAAAAAATTATGATTTTATAAACATTTCTCATGTATTGGCTTTATTTTATTCGCAGCATATACATACAAATTTTCACAAATAAAAGTTTTTCTCGATTGCTGAAAAATACATTCACCAAAATAAAAGGTTTAAATTTGTTATTATTTTAACAAATCAAAAAATTATATTATATACATATTCGCGTGATACGTCTGATTGCAAAATCACCAATGTAAGATCAATGTTTTGAAACCTAGCACATGATTTACGACAGTCTATAAGGTATTTTATTTTAATTTCGCCATTTTTTGACAACAAATCTTGAATTCTAGGTCTTTGTACTACAGATTTGTCATCATCCCGCACAGTTTTCTTACAAATAATGCACTTCATTGTCTTAAAACTTAATATGTTCTGATGATTATTACACACTGCTTATTACGCACGAACCTATATACTCCAAATCCCGCAAGCCGTACACTATGTAGATTACACATTACGTTGGACGCCCCATGCATCAGTTTAGCGCGCTATGAAATAATCGCTTGTTGCCAAACTATAAGCTTTAGGAAAAAACTAATTATTTCAAAAATTTATGTAGTGTTTGGGCTTCATTTTCTTCGCTGCATGTATATAAAAAAAATCATAAATAAAAAAGTTTATCGATTGGTGAAAATTGTATTACACAAAATTTAAATATCAAGTTTTCCTGATTTTTAGCGAAATGAAAAAGCGATTTTTATAAAATCCATTAGTACTGTTAAAAGCGCTATTATGTCTGCTTTAATTTAAAAAAAAAATTACTCTGATAGTACAATTATTTTTTGAGATATAACGGTGGAGACTTTAAAAAACATGTTCTCATAAAAATAGATTTTTTTTTAATTTTTCGAAATTAAAAAGATCCCGACCAACAAAAAATGTCGTAAAATACCATTTCATATGTTCAATCACATGCTTAATAAAACCTACCATGTCTGACCTGGTTCTACGTCAAAAATAAAAAACGACACAATAGACTCTTCAAATCGCTGCACTACATTCATTATCTCTCTTTATCATTAAATCAGCCTGCAGAATAAAAATTTCTATGTTCGAGGAATATTGACTACAGTATATCATTGGCTTAAAAGGTATTTCGATTCCACTGCCATAACGACTTTTTCTTATAACTATACCAGGGGCGGAAATATCCTAAAAATTGACCGCTTTGCACCCCGTATTCTCGTGCACCTGTTGTGATCCGGGCCGCCCTTCCGTGCAGTTGGGGCCCGCTCCCGATCTCAATATCTCACCCACCCACCCCTATAAATGAACATTGTCACTCCGTGTTTGATTAAGGTAATACCCCAAAGTGGTGCGTGAGATTGTTTCGTTTGCTTCGACTGCTCGTATTCACACGTACGCCCCGGAGGAGGGCAAGAGTGCCGCCGCCGCGGCAGGGGGCGGGTAGATCTCGCGCCACCCCCGACGGCCTCTATCGACGTTCAGTTGTCTTGCGATGGCCCTGCAGATTAATCGGCCGATGAAACTTGATACGGCGGTGGCGGCGCGATGTGTTATTAGTGTAATCCGCGTGTTTTCTTTTTAATATGATACCGTGATGGGATTTGCTTCCGGGCGGCTGGTAAGCCGGTTAGGTGTCTGGTGCGGAAAACCGCGTGGATTCTGGGGTGTCTGGTTGTGTTTAGTTGTTAGAGGATGACGTCGGGTAAATAATGTATGCGACTGGTGTTCGTTTTGCTGTCAAATAGTGGATAAACAGAATAAAGTTCATAAATTCGCGGAATAATTTGAATGGATGATAAATTACGGTATTTTTGAGGGCGGGATTTCCGTAGGGTGAAGCAAAGTTAAAACTCATCATTTAATAATTAGATTTGTTTCATATTTCTGTTACACACATCAAATTAATATTTTATAAACTTTTGCTGCCTACTTTGCCAGTTTCAACAATATAACACAGCTATGAAGTTGTTTTTGCATTCTCGAATGTTTTTGTTTTTATTCGCGCTTGCTAACTTGAATATGAAAGCGATATTTCGCAAACTAGAATAAAAAATAATTATATTCCTTAATCCTTTTTTCAAAAAAAGTTGCAGTTATTGTGAAAAAGAAAAAAAATTAGTTGCGGCAGACTGTACATATAAATGTACCCTTTATCTGAAGAATAATTTCCTTTATATGCATTGCTAAAAAAATTAACCTAACCTAACCTATCCATCTCAAGAAATACCTAATGAAAACACTCATATAGTCAAGTACTCGTATATCCATAACAACGTTATGGACAAATGAAACCCAACTGTGCATAAATATTATCAACCTGTGACGTAAATTTACAACCGCCTAAAAATTGAATTCCTTTTATTTCACTATTTATTACCAACCTGAATTTAGTACAACTATTTTATGTCACATATTTTTCGATGTTTTTTTTTTAATACAAAATAAATGTCTTTCTCACTATATTATGATACATGTTTTTTTGTAATTTTATTTTTTTTTCTTTGACGCTATACAAAATTCTATTATCCAAACTTATTGATATGGTTGAATAGACAAGACTTTTCAAAAGATTACTAGTACCCATTTAGAGTAGTTTTCATGGATTTTTTCAAATTTTTAATTCAACTCCTCAAAAAGTTGAGCATAGTTTGGGTAAAAAATTTTCAAATACCTTTAGTTTGGCAAAAATTAAAGACATAAACTTTTTTCCAATTTCTTTCTTTTGAAATGTACTTTTAGTTTTTTGTTTTTTTTTTAATTTTTAAATCAAAAAGTGGTTTTTGAAAAATAGTGGCGTTTTTTATTTCTTCGAAAAATTTCACATCTTTCAATATGCAAATTTATGAGGCAGATTCTAAAGTGGGATCTTTTTTTATTCCAATTTATTTTTTCGAGTAATTTTTTTTTGTATTTTAATTTTTTACAGACAATGTAAGCCATTAAACCAAATTTTATTATAGAAGTAAATCGGGATGACTAATTACCATTTTTAACTATGTAAATTATTACTAACTAAATATACAGGGTGGACCCGAGGTAATGGGCCAAAATTCATGGGTAGATTCCCCAAGCAAAATATTGCGATTTAGCCGAACTTACCTTAGACAAAAAGTTGATAGTTAAAAAGATACAGGGTGTTAAATGTAAAATATTATTTCAGTTTTTTTCATTTATTCCTTAACAAATGCAAATATCCTTACAAAATTTTGGGGTTTGGTGTTCTTTGGGTAGAGGAATTGAAATCTGTTCACATTTTGGTTAAAGTTCAAAGAGGGCGCTAGCTGCAGCAGATTGAATGTGTTAAAAACGATATAACTTTTTTGTACTTTAAAGTATCTCATCTTTGGTATCAAATTCTTATTTTGTAAATTTTTTTACACAAAAAAGGTATACTTTATGAAAGTAGCTGTCTCGCACCGTTTTCCAGATATTTGGCTTTGAAGCTTCCAATGCTGTTGCATTACATTACAATTAAGTACCTACAGGTATTTAGCGGTAAAGTTTCTTAAGTAGGATTTGGACGAAAATCAAATAATTGACGTTTTCTACTTGTCTTGTTGCTGTCATTTGTATGCTAATTTCTATTAAGTATTATTCGTACCTAATTAAAATTACATCTTAGCTTACAATTTAAATTGTATACTCGTATACATAAATGTGAGATAGAATGCGGAGATTTTCGTTTTTGGAGTTACACATTAAATCAGTTATTTATGGAGAAACTATAAACACCTGAAAAGAACTTTAGCAGCAGGTTTTAAATGCTGCAAAGTCATTTCGCGCTAAGAATTTATACTTTAAAATAAAAGAATCTTTTAATAAACGCGTTGATAAATGTATTGAAGTTAGAGGTGGACATTTTGAGCAATTATTGTCAAAAAGGCATATTTTTTACTAATGTTTACTATTTTAGTGTTCATTACAATTTTTAATTCTAAATGAACCCTTGTTTTTGACATTTCTAAATTATTTTAATTATTTCAACTATTAGCATTGGAAGTTTCAAAGCCAAATAACTCGGAAACGGTGCGAGACAGCTACTTTCATAAAGTCTACTTTTTTTGTGTAAAAAAAGTTGGTCGTTTGTGGCGCCCTCTGGGAGATACAGCCAATCGTGCATAAAACTTGAATTTCCCGTCCAAAAAAACCTTCGCATACAAAATTTCATGAATTTAACTCAAAGTAGTCGAGAGTTATTAAAGAAAATGTAATTAATTTTTTTTAATTTGACATCGTGTATATCCTAAACGAAGCGATTCCAGACCTAAGTTCATAGGAAATTTTTTGCTTAAAATTGAACGTACTGAAGTATGTACATCTCCTCCTGAAACACCTTGTATATTTGACCATTTGTACATAGTAAAAACATTTATAGATAGATAGGTTAACGATGAAATAAAAAAAAAAATCAATTTCTAGAACACTTAAAATTTGGTTTAATAGCTTAAATTATCTGTAAAAAATTCAAATACAGAAAAAATCGAATTCGAAAAAATAAAATAGAAAAATATCACTCTAGAACCTGTTTCATAAATTTGTATGTTGAAAGAGGATTTTTTTGAGGATATGTGAAGAAAAAAAACTACACTCTTGTTTCAAAAAGCACTTTTTTAGTTTAAATATCAAAAAACTAAAAGTGTACTATTTTTATATTTTTTATAAAACTACATCTCAAACGAACAAAATGGAAAAAAGTATGATATCTTTTGTTTTTGTCAAGATACAGGTATTTGCAAATTTATTTATCCAAAATATTTAAATGCTCATAACTTCTTGAGGGGTTGAAACAAAAATTTAAAAGAAAATCATGAAAGCTACTCTAAATGGATACTAAATAATACCAAAAAAAAATAAAAATGGTCTAGTCACGACCTCAATGATTTGTGCACCATATGTAATACAAATGTAAATTGACCTGTTTCAGGATTTTTGTCGTAAGTCACAGATTTACAAAATTCAATAGAACATTCAATACATTATAGTGGGTACCATTCCTTTTGATAAAATACTATTTTGGAAAAGTCGTTTACTAAATTTTTACCGAATTTCTTTTGTTATTAACTATTACTAGGTATAAACGGGCATTCAATGAATTTCCTCGGAAAGGACTTGAAAATGTCTGTATTTGCTGATGGTTTTTAGCAAGTCTTTTTGTGAAAGCGATTTTTCCATCGTTCATTTCATCGTATAAACGAAGCAGAACCATTTAATTAGTGACAGTTTAGAGTGATGTGCAGCGACCATTAATAATGTCCGCAAAGACATGTCGGCTCGGAGACGGATGCGGAAGAAGGCGTCTTCTCAAGTGGAACTGGCAAAGAGCTCCTCCAATTCTTTAGACTGGGACTCGCCTTCCGCCAAAACCGGCACGGTCAAACGCCGCCCGATATCGGGCGACCCTTTCCGCGAAGAGGGCGAGAAAAACGACTATCGCAATGAGAAAAATGACTATCGCGATAAGGAGTTCGAGGAGGATCCTAGGCGGCCGGGCCAGGCCCGCAAAAGCGAACGTCGGGATTATTCCAGGGCCAACGCGAGCCGCGATAAACGGAACAAATGCGAGTTCGAGCAGAGACCTAATAGATCAGTGTCGGTGTATGATCCGTCGCCGGGAGTTAGGGATTTTGCGGGCGATGTGGGTCAAGCGGCTGTGGCCAGGGGAGTGTCAGGTAATGTATTGGGGTCCCAGGAATTTTATTAAACAAATCAGTCCGTAGAGTGACGGGAGATATGTATTAAAGGAACATTTTGGTATTTCGGGGGAGAAGTATGCTGACATATTTGGGTTATCCGAAGTTTCATTTTACAACGTGCGTTCCAAAATAAACAGGATTTTTCAAAAATAAGTATATCTAGTCAGGTCATCTATTGGCATGCGTCGGAAAGGTAGATCCTTCACTGATGTAATTCCAAAATTTTATGACATTTAGACATATAGAAGCGGAGTTGCTGTGTCTGAAGAGTGTTTGTGTCACCGGTACAAAAATGAGCTTCCAACAAAGAGCTAATATTAAATTTTGTTTTAAACTTGGAAAAACTTTTACCTACACGTTTCAATTGATGAACCAAATTTATGGTGGCAGAGTTCATATGCGGTTTAAAAACTGTCATGAAGACATAAATGTTGACCATCATGTTGGCCAACCGAAATCCGTGATCACCGCAGATTTCAACAAAACTATGCGCGATCAGCCAAAACCTTAATTGAAATTCATGGAATTGGATTTGAGCATCTCAAAAACATTAACACAGACATTTTGACAGAACTTTGGTTACCGAAAAGTATGTGCACTATTTGATCCGCACAAGTTAACTGAGGACCAAAAATTACAGAATTCAACATTCGAAGGACATCATCAAGAAGGCCAGAAAGGATGAAAATTTCCTTTACAACATTGTGACGGGTGGTGTTTTCAGTATGATCCAGAAAGCAAGCACCAAAGTGTCGAGTGAAAGGCGCCAGAAGCCAAAATCCAAAAAATCTTGTTTGGAGTAGGCAAAAGTGAAGACATTGTTGATTTACTTTTGCGATTCCAAGGGCGTTGTCGATAAAGAGTTCGTTCCACCGGGCTAAATCGGTAATACACAATTCTTGGCGTTTTGAAGCGTTTTGTGCATCGTATTCGGCCAGAATATCGCGCAGAAGCGAGTTGGCGTTTGTTGCACGATAATCCGCCATCTCATCGATCGACACTTGTGTCCGATTTTTTGACTAAAAATCGCATTTTAACTGTCGACGTAGAAGTCATCCAAAGGCTTGTACTGACATCCTGCAGGACATAGCGGACGATGTTCTAAAACACTCATTCAGCATGCTTTTAGACCATGGAAATCACTGTATTAAGTCGGAAGCGGACTATTTTGAATAAAATAAATCGGTTTTGTCAAAAAACCTTTTGTTGCTATATTTCTTAAAAAGTTCTGTTTACTTTGGAACGCATCTTGTATAAGAAACCTTTATTCAGTTATAAGAGCGCACTTATATTGCCACATTCGTCAATGCCTTCTTTGTTATAAATATGAGGGTAATAGTCTAAAATGATAGATTGTGAAGATATTTTAAATAATTTAGGATATGTGGCATGCAGTAACATGCAGGGTGTCTCAAAAAGACCCAAATCTGTCAGATAACTTTCCAGAATTAAGTCCTATCAAAAATGTTGTAGGATATTAAGGAACCGATCTGCTGGCGACCTTGGAGTTGACCTTGACCGTATGTTTCAAGGTCACATAGTCACCTATTTTTTTATGAAAATAGAAAATATTTCCGGAACGTTCTTATAGGTCATTTGGAGATCAGACTCACTTTTTATAATTTTGAATGACATATTCATGTTTAATTACCTAAAAACTACATCCGTATTTCGTTGAAAAAATGTTCATATAAAAAATAATTAAGAATTTATTTTGGAGGCCCGTAACTTTGCAATGAAACAAAATTGTATTTGACTGATTTATTTTATCTAAAGATCAATCTATATAAAGATGATCAAATTTCAGATATTTTCGTCAAAATAGCCTTGAATTTTTGTTCTTGTCTATAGGTACATATTTGGTTGTTCACTGGAAAACTTTTTTCTACTGTAAAACATATAAGACATTAACTTCTTACACTAATCACATCCAAGTCTTTTCGCCATTGTTTCCAATTTTATTTCATTATCTGATCCCCAATCAGTCCCCAAATTTTGATATTTTCTTATTAGAAAGGATTATTGTTCGGTTAACATTTGTTATTCTTGATTTTGATAACATCAAATAAAATGTTATAAACATAAAAAATCCGTTTTATTCTATGGTCCGGGAGTAAATCGTACATTTCAGGTCCGTACTTACAAAATTATTAAGGGGATTATTGTTCAGTTAAAGTTTGTTATTCTTGATTTTGATAACATCAAATAAAATGTTAAAAACATAAAAAAAATCTGTTTTATTATATGGGCCGAGAGTAAATCGTACATTTCAGGTCCGTACTTACAAAATTATTAAGGGAATAGACGTATTGTCAATATTCAAAACATAGAAAAGAATCTCTATTTATTATCAGTTCTAATAAATTCCTGAGGTTAAATTTATTCATAATTATATTTTAGCTATTATCAAAATCAACAGAATAGAAAATATAAAATTTCTATTTTCTTAAAACTAGACATTTAAACATGTCAATTAGGCTTAGCAATTTAATTGGATAAAAAAAGTTGCGTAACTTTATTTTGATTGCTACAGTATAAAAATGTATCAATGATTTCATTCAAATATGCAAATATTTTAAATATACTATCACTTCTTCTGTGCAAAGAATTTTTATTGACATAAACTCTTGTTAATATTCTTTAATTCTATCAAGCACTAGTGGATACTACTGTTTACATGGAGATATTTGAGACTCCTTTAATTTGGTACATTAGATAATTACCAGTTAATAGTATACCTACTGTGTAACAAGTACAAAAAAGTGCTAATTTCTCACTCATTTGAATAAGATGCTGCAATTCAAACGAGTGAGAGATTAGCATTCTTTCACAAGTTGCACACTATACTATTACTACGGTTACATACCTTTTTCACGTTTTCAGAAATTCATACTTACTTAATTACATTTTATTGTACTGCAGTATTTTGAATATAAAAAAAAATTTCTATAAATTTTTGCGTGTATTAATTTGACGCCGACTGATATTTGTCTGAGTTGTAAAAGCAAAAACATGTGTCGTGCGTCCGGATAACTATGTGAATTGCTGATAATTGTAACTAACGCTTGTGCATTTACACCAATTTATGCATAGAATCGTGCAGGAAAGTATTTGCGGTGTGATTATGTCACTTTTTTATCGTGTTTTAAGTTTTGTGATAAATTACCTAGTTTACGCACAGTATATGGTATGGAAGAGCGTATTTTGGTTAATAAAAAAATATATTGCCTATCATTTCTTTATGAATAGTGTGAACGCGCTGTCCTGAATTGGACCCTGGATTTTACGTCATGTACGATTTACTCACGGACCTTAAACCTAGAAGAGAATTAGAAGAATATATTTTGATATTTTCAATATGCCCCTCTTTGAGTTTTGTGTTAACGACGCTTAAGAGTCTTTCAACCACTGACACAAAAGTTTGCAACCAAGTTAATTTCTTCGACAAACGATTTTAATTTGCAATTTATCCCCACTATAAAACTTATCTAGTTTAAAACGTCCCGCCTTGCAAAGTTTTCTAATGAACAAGCTAGTACACCGATCGATTAGAAAGGTTTTATTCCAATTCGATAAACTCGCGTAAGATATTACCCTCTAATGACTATTGACAAATAGGGCGCACCGATACCGACTCCAGACACATAAAAGTGCTCAGTCTCGATGCCTCCCAGGCCAGACTGCGATGCATACAGGACTTTGTTCAGCACAAATACGTTCTGTACAAGAAGGAAAAGTCCAGGAACTTCGCTCGTTACGACGACGGTGAGTTCTTTGAGAAACCAGGACTGGACAAAACGAGCACAGGAAGGTAAGTTGATTAACCTGACGGAAATGTTGGGGAAGTTTTATGTTAACTTTGGAAAGATAATTTAGTTTATTTATACAGGCTGTCCCGAATTAGTGTGCGATATAATGCAAGCGCATTTAGAATTTAAAATAAGAGAAGAAAAATATTTTTAGCTGAAAAATAATATATCTTTATTTTTGGACGCCCCGTACAATGATTAACACAAAATTCCCTAAAGACAAAGAAAGAGTCCAGTGGAGTACATATTACATTTCTTTACAAACATTGAACTGTAATCTGCAAAATGTGTTTATTTTTCAACAAAAAAAATCATTTTCTCAAGTATTTTGAATTTTTATCCCATTCTATATTGAAAAAGTATTTTTTGAATGAAGAAGGTTGTCCTTTTCATTCAGAGATATTTAAAATAATATTAATAAAATACATATTCAGTGTTTTATTAATGTTTTTTCAATATTTAAATATAAATTATAGGTAAGTTATTTATCTTACAATTCTAACAAAAACGGAAAGTTTCTTACTCAGCTAACAAATATTTATTATATTAATCAATTTTATAATAGATGTTCAAAATGACCATTCTCATTTTTCAAACATACAATTACTCTGCGTTTCATCCATTCAAAAACGCGTTCAAGTTCATTTGGTGTTATAATGTTTATTTCATGTTCAATTACTGCTTCCAGCTCTTCAAGTGTGTGGAGAGGATTTTTAAATATCTTATTTTTGATATGGCCAAACAGATAAAAATCTAAAGGTTTGAGATCATTACACAAACCCCTAGTAATCAATCTGTTACCATAAAATTCCTGAAGATATCTTGTAGTTTCTGTTGCAATATGTGATGTAGCTTCATCTTGTTGAAAATACCCGTGCTGCAGTTCATCGTCATGGGCTAATTCTGTAAAATGTTACGGAATTGTTCTCTATTTATTACTTCTCGGAAAAAAATTATACCTAGTATCCCTCTTCTTGAATCTGCTACCCAGATATCTATCTTCTGAGGATGTAACGATGTTACGATAAAGTTATGGGGATTTTCTGTAGCTCAAGTTCTATAATTCTTGCTATTTACATAACCAGGTAAATGTACCCATGCCTTATCAAAATAAATTATTGTCAATTAGGTGTTCATTAAACTATCGATAATATTGTACTGGTTGGTTGTGATCAGGAGTACATAACTTTTGCACAACAGAAACGAGGCACGCGGAACAAACAAATTACTTTGACAGAAGTTTATTTATCATCATTAATTTATTTCCTTTACCAAACTATTTTAATAAACAAATAATGTTTAGTGAGAACGAAGAATTTGAAGTTATCCGTTTATTTTACAAGAATAATAATAATGTGAATGCAGCGCGCGCCGAGTGTGCTCGTTTGCTTCCCGGGTTTCTAATTCCATCTCGAGCTGCATTTTACGACATTGAGCGACGCTTTAGAGAAACAAAATCTCTTGGAAGACAGAAACGAAGAATTATTCCAACTGAAGAATTAGAACTAAGTATATTACTATATTTTTAAGATAAGCAAATATTCATTCGAGGTTTACCATGGTAAATTCAAATATTAAATTATTGTAGAAAGGCCACAAGAGTCCACAGTAAATGCTTCAAGACAGTTAGAAATAAGCCAAAGTAAAATTATTAGAATATTAATACCGCCCCTATAAAATTATGCCGGTCCAAAAACTCACCTAAATTCAAAAAATTCAGCGAGAAATGCTGCGCTTGAATAATGGCGACCTAAACTATTTTGAAAATCCTCACTGTAATAGGGAAATTCCAAGTCACTATTTTATGAAGGCGCTTTGACTAGGGTAAGATACCTGCATTTTCTTGAAAATCAAATAGAAAACAAATTGGAAGACCGGCCGCTGATCGACTATGTGTACCAATTTAATTTGACACCAACAGGAATAATAGAACCAGCCAGAGCAGTATGAAATTATTTAAATAATAGGTTTGATTTGTGGATTGGTAATGGAGGAAATATTCAATGGCCTTCAAATAGCCCACACCTTTCACCCTTGGCCAGTTTTCTGTGGGGTTACTTAAAAAACAAGGTTTATAAGAAAACTAGTGTAAACTTAGATGAACTAAGACATAAAGTTGATCAATGTTTACAAAATTTGAGTGAATTTAATTCCCATTTCATACTAAATGCAGTTCTGAAAATTAATGAGGATTATACGAAGTGCATCAATAATAATGGAGGTTACATTGACCATCTGTGATCATTTGTGTTTTAGTTGGTTTTTATTAATTAGGTATTGAAATTCTGTTAAAGTTAAGAATGATTTTTATTATTATCATAAAATAAACTGTTCTTCGTTCTTACTAAACATTATTTCTTTGTTAAAATAGTTTGTTATAGGAAATAAATTAACGATGAATAAACTTCTGTCAAAGTCATTTGTTTGTTCCGCGTGCCTTGTCCACAGCCACTGCGATCCGTCAGACATAAATTTCCCTCATGTTTTTTGAAAAATTGTTTGAAACTGAAATATGTCGAAAAGTCCTTAATCAAACAGCAACATATTATATATTTTTGACATTTAACGAAGCTAAGTATGCACTCATAGGGTGTTGCATTTAAAAAAATTATTTAATTTAGTGTTCCATTATTCAATTGTTTTTTCTAATACTGTATTATAAAAATTCATAAAAAAAGTTAAAACTTTTGTATTAAAAACTTTTTGTGATTTCAAGAACAAACTCACAATAAGTTGTCAGATTATAGAGACTAACCCTGTTAGTCTAACAATAGGCATAAAAACATGAAAAATTACGAAGGTTTCTGGTGTATTCTGCATTGACATTTGATCTAGACTCCTAGTTGCTGATTTTTCCTTAATAATTTCTAAAACACCAACTTAAAAGATCACATTTACCGAGCGCTCAAATAAATCTGGTCACGTGGGTCACGGACATTTATGAAGGCATTATACAATATTGTTGTACTATACAGAAAAGTGTACTCTATACACACAAGTACCAGCTTACCAAATTTTTCGAATAAAGATTTTTAGAATTATTTGGAAATACTAAAATTTCTTACCAACGCCATCTAACGGCTAAACAAACAACTTGGTATAAGGGTACGTTGCCTTAAAATATGCAAATGCACCTGCATAGCCTGACGGTATTCTTTTTTGTTTATTTAATAAATAACCAAATGTGAAGCGTTTGAAAAACAAGAACTAAAACTTCCCTAACCCTCGTAACTGTCCATCTGCGTAGAATGTCAAGATCTTTACAAATCTCTTTCCAGGCCGGTTCAACGCACCCAAAGCGAAACACGGGCCCAAACGGCGAACGCCAACAACTATTTAAGTAAACCAAATTGCCGTTCCCCTTATCCCGTTGATGTCCTGGCGGATCCGGGGGCATTTAGAGGAGAACCGAAGTGCGGCGGGCGTAGAAAACGGCTGAATCTAAACGGGGATTTTGCCCGGGAAAACGAATATCTTATCGAAACAAACTGTTTACCGACTGGAAGTTTTAAAGTTGGAGATCGGGACAAGCTTGACGGGGTTCAGGGCGATGGCGAGGGAGACGGCAGGAGGAGAAGCCTACAGGGTAAGTTTTTTGGGGGTTGCGGTGACGAATTGGTCACGGTTCGAAAAATCGTGTGATAATTCTTCGACGTAAGTACGTTGTGGGAAATAAATGCGTGTAATAAAAGTGATTTATGTATCGATGAAAAATGTATTTGTTATTATTAGCATTCTTCACAAGTGTTTTCGAACAATAATTATTCGTTTTTGTTCCCATAAGCAATGTCTGAAATATACATATAATGTTTCAAAATAACGTATCATAAATTCTACACGAAGAAAATTGTTGCTGTATTTCCAATGATAGCTGTATATTTGACTGAACGGAAAAAATATTTAAAAAATTTGTACAATTGCAGCATTGTCGACTACAATTTGTTAGCGACAAATAAAGTATTGTCTATTTCGTTAAATATATTCATTTTTAATTTTGTTGTGTGACACAGAGTTGTATAATATACAAGCTGCCTCAAGTTATAGGGCTTCCGGAGCGAGAATAATAACTAAAAATAATGGTACATTGTTTTATAAACTTATTTCGAGAAGCAGGGTGTTAAAGGTTCCCAAAATATTTATTTACTATAAGTATCCTCTGAAATAATAGAAGTGTTTGATTTAAATTTGGTGTACGTTGTATTTGGTCAGAACTTCGACACTACTGAATATTTTGTAAAAATTCCATAAGTTCCACTATTTTATTCGAAAAACAAATGATTTTTGAGTTATTCTTTATTTTAAAGTAAACTTACTATACAGTTGAATAAATTGAGTACATTCTAAAACTGCTCGTTTCACAAAAAATGCATAGCAATAGGTACATTAATATAATTTTAAGTACAATCAATTAAAAGTCTTTAAAATTCAGTGGCGTAGAAATTTATTACACATAATAAATCTAAAATTTCCATCCTAATATATGTATTTTTTTTATTCTTAATGATTACGTCCTACGAGTATTTAAAATTTTAATGTTTTTTTGTGAATTGAACAGATTTAGTGTTATTTTCTTTTTATTCAGCTGTGTAGTAAGTCTATTTTAGACTAAAAATAACTCGAAAATTAATTGTTTTTCGAGTAAAATGTTGAAGACATTTTTTTTAAAGCAACAAATTAACTTGTCGAATTTGCAAAATATTCAGTGACGTTGAAATTCTGATGTCCTTAGCCCATTAATAATCAAAATCGAATTTTCGAGGTATATCTTTGAACCACGGGCATTTTATTCCGGGCGAATTAGTTTTTTTTTTTTGAATCGGGCCTATCTCGAATTTTATGTGCTTAAAATTAAGTAAAAAATACACAAAATAAAAGCCTAAATTTGTGTATTTGTAGAGGTCGAGCGTCATATTGATTATAACAAAAGAAAAAAAATAATTGCTCTTTTTTCAGTTTTTCGCTTATATCTCCGAAAATAACCCTCTAATCGACATGAGGTATACTTATCGAATTTGTTCCTGATGAAATTTGCTACAAGAATAGACTTTTGCGAAAGCTCGCAAATTTTTTTTTTCATTGCAAAATTAGCGATGAAAAAAAATATGTGCAAAATATTCAGCATTAAATAAAAAAACAATTTTGACTGAAATTGGATGAAACTACAGGAAAAGATAACAGTTGGGGTGCTCAACAAATACCGGCTAATCGGTCTCCCAATTTCAAAATGGTGGCCTATCGCAAAAATTATAAAGTCGAAAACGCGAGCGCGTATACCTTATGGCCAAGAAGGTATCGAAATTTGGTAAAAAAAGATCGAAAGATAATTACATTATCTCGTTTCTTGGTCGAATCCATTCAAAAAAATTGAGTGTATAGAGGAAGTGTTCTACTTTACAACGAGCCCAAGTTTATTACAAAATATTAAACAGAACAGGCAGAATACCGTTTTTAAGGAAAAAAAAATTTCTCGGCTCCTATTGGTCGGATCGGGACGTTTTTTTTTTAAATTCATGTTTTTTTAAACACTAATTGATATACCTAATTGGTTTGAAATCTGTATATTAAAAAACCGCCGAGATAACGACCCTAGCTACTGTTTTTTGTTTGTTTTTTTGTTAATAACTATTTTATTTTGCAACTTAAAAACTGAAATTTACACAGACGCGAGATAATGTAATTACATTTCGAAGATATACGTGCTGGCGTTTTCAACTTTATAATTTTGCAATAGGCCGCCATTTTGAAATTGGGGGTCCGGATTGCGGATATTTGTTATCTTTTCCTGTACTTTCATCCTATTTTAAGCCTATAAAATTCGAGGTAGGCTCGATTTTTGAAACAGGCATGTGTTTGGTCTAATTCTCCCGAATAATTTTTGCACCCGGGCGAGGAAACTAGACTCTATGGTTTTGAGGATGCTCTTTCAGGTGGTGCCCACAGAATTTGAAAAAATATATATTCAGAACACGAAAACGAACTCCCAAGTCGAAAAACACCGCAATTTTTTCATATTTTCTATTTTTATACCGTGTTTTGAAGATTTTAGGTACGTGCCTAAGACTAATGGGAACGGTGCATAAAATCTCACAAATTAACGAATCCATGATGTGCGCATCGATGTAGTCACTTGATGAATCAAAATGGCGGTTGAACCCGAAATCGCTAGCATCAGATTGTTACAAGGATTTACTCGAAAAAGGTGGGTTTTCTCGGAAAATCTCAAGAGACAAAAAAAGTCCTACAGTTTGTCAAAAAACCGTTGGAATTTCAGACAGAATCTCCGTCTTAGGTTACGAGATAGAATGTACACCAAATTGATTTGAAATTCTTCTATTATTTCAGAAGATATTTACAGGAAATGAATTTTGTAGGTCTTTAATACCCTGTATCTAGAAAACAGTTGAAATTTCGAAGCACCTCTATAAGACAAATTATCCGTATCTTTTCTTGTTTTATCCGCTCTAGAAATCTGACAGCTTAAAACTTTAACATCCTGTATTAAAATGTCAAAATGTCATAGATTTTCTACGAAATTTATATTGTAGCTATTGCTGCCAGATTACTGTTAAAAATGCATAAAATCTTGTTGATTGTTTGCTCATTTTCTAGAAGCTGTATAACGATAATTATGAGCAGCATTATTGGCTTGAAGTGTATATCATTGAGAACAGGATACAATTATTTCCTTGTACAGAGTAGGTACTAAAAATTGTGAAGACTTTTATATGTGCCTTTCAAACCATGAACCTACCACATCTTAATACGATATGTTGATTATTATTTAAAAAAATGAACTTAAAAAGAAAAGAAGATACTATTTACCCATAGTTCTTAAGAAAACTTATTTTTAATATCCTGTTAGCTCTAGAATTTATAGTACGTTATTATGACATTACTCTATTGGATTTATAATATAACAAGATTTGGCAATTGGTAGTAGATGTACAGACAGGAAAAAGTTGGCATCTAAGTGAGATAGATGTGATATAATTTAATACAATTTCTGCAGAATATAAAATACTGATAAATTAAATACAAGGTGACGTATTAGAATTTTATTGGCGCCAAGAAAAAAGTAAAAAATGTGGGTGAAAAAGTCCTTTTGGCTTATTTTACTGAAAATTCATAAAAACTGGCCTCTTCAACCTTAAGAAGCACACTCAGTCAGTGCAATTCATCTTTGTCACATAAAGAAATGTGGACATTAGCAAGTTTTTCAAATTTAAAACGTTTATGAAAAAGAAGAAGAAAAATAAGTTATAAATTCAAGAAATCTAATATTCTGACAAGAGAACAAATTGAAATCTGGAATCTGCATGACTAGACCTACAAAATACCACTTTCCTGTTTTATTACGTAATTTACTATTTACTTTATTGTATTTCTTGTTGCACTTATAAATATTCCTCGTTGGGGACATCTGTCCATTTTTCTTTTGCTATATTCAAATAAATCACCCTGTATTTAGGCACACGTATTGCCTCTCTTATTTCTGAAATATTAAAGATGGGCGAGTCATAAATACTGTAATTGTCTATCACTGGCGCATTCGCCAAAATTTAGACTTCAGATAAAATTTTGCCATATGAAAACTAAAATCTAGGTGACTGGTGACACCACCCAATTTATTCGTTCCAGAATTATTAAATAAAACTCTTATTTAAAGAAATTTTTGAAAGCCTGTTTTTTAGAACAACTTTTCTAGCTACCCGCTGTTAAATCGTGTAATACAGGGATGCACAGACTTATAGGGAACAGGGGCCACTCGGGAAAAATATAAGCCAAGGACGGGCCACTACAAACAATATTTATTAACACAATTTTTTTTATTTTAGAATAGTATGAAATACAATGATAAAAATAAAATAACCTTCAAAAATGTTTGTTGTAATAATTATGTAATCATTACAATGTAATATTTCATGTTTTATTATTTTGATGCATGACATTGCATTGAACTAACAAGTTTTTTTATATTTGGCTCCACATTACTTGTAGCCACACGTATAATTGCTTCCAAATTTTCATTTGCCAGACGGTTTCGGTTTTTCGTTTTGTTAAGTTTCATCACTGAAAACGTTTGTTCACAAATATACGTCGATCCAAATAAGCTTGCGCATTTCAATGCATTTATTCGCAACTCTTTATAAGCGTTTTTATCAACGCAACGGTAGAAGTTGAGTAAATTACCTTCATTAAATTTGTTTCTTAAATTATCATCATTTTGCATGTCTATTAATTCCAGCTGCATTAATTCCGGCGCATTTTCGGGTGAAATGTTGAAAGGATTGCTGAAAATGTCCAATAGCGGTTTAACTTTTTTGAAGTCTACAAAACGATTTTCAAAAGCTTGTATCAAAATATCAATTTTTTCAACATGAGCGAAATTGACGTCAGTTTTATTGAACTTCTCCATAATTTTTTTGTAGTTCGGAAAATGGCCGTAATTGGCTGAATTGATTTGTGTCCTGAAAAGACTCAATTTGCATTGAAAGGACGAAACATGAGAGTATAGCTGCGAAATCAATTGATCTTTGCCTTGGAGTCGCGTATTTAAGACATTCAAGTGATTTGTGATGTCTACAAGAAACGCTAAGTCACACAGCCAATCAGGGTTGTCGAGTTCGGGGACGTCGTTTTTCTTTTCCGCCAGAAATAGTTGGATTTCTTCAATCAAGTTAAGAAATCGCTGTAGTGTCAACCCACGACTTAGCCACCTTACTTCAGTGTAAAACAGGAGATCACCATATTCGCTTTCAATATCCTCGAGAAATTGTTTGAATTGTCGGTGATTGAGACCTCGTGATTTTATAAAGTTTACGGTAGGTACTACAACTTTCATAACATTTTCAAATCCCAATAATTTTGAACAGAGGGCCTCTTGATGTATAATACAATGAAACTGCATTAATTCCTTGGTATTTATGTTTTTAGTTTGTAAATATGTTTTTAACAGAGTTACTATCCCAGATGTACTTCCAACCATTGAAGGTGCTCCGTCAGTTGTAATTCCAGATATTTTCGTTAAATCCAAATCCATTATAGAACATTTTTCTAGAAGAGCTTTGAGCATGTCACTTCCCCTGGTTTGACTTGTCAAAGAACTCATACCAATCAGTTCTTCACTCACTTCAAAATTTTGCGTTACACCTCGTAAAAATATTAATAGTTGAGCAGTTGAACTTATATCTGTAGATTCGTCGAGCGCTATAGAAAAATACTCAAAACTTCTCGATTTCGTAGCTAATTGCTCTTCTATATTATCTGCTAATGCGGTAATTCTTCTTTGAACAGTCATCCGATTTAACTGAATTTTTTCAAACTTCTTTACATTTTCCGGACAAATTTTTTTTGCGGCGATATCCAAACATTGCTTAACAAACTCACCATCTTTAAAAGGCCGACAAGTTTTCGCTATTATTCGAGATATTTCAAAGCTAACTTCAGTGGCTGTTTCAGCATCTTGAATTGGTTTTGTAAACATAGATTGCTGGCCTATTAGTTCCCGTTGTAAAGTGGAAATTCTTTGCGTTCGATTTTCGCCAGTTAATTTGGTAAAAGTTGGATGCTGGGTTTCATAGTGCCTTTTCACATTATATTCCTTCGGAATAGAAACACTACTCTTGCATATTAAACAGACAATTTTGTTATGCGATGAAATAAAAAAGTATTTTTCGGTCCAAATATCATGAAACTGTCGATTTTCATCTTCAACCTTACGACTACGTTTCTTACTGGGGCCTGGTTTATCCATATCAAAATTAATATTATATGTTACAGTCGGTAAAAGCCAAGTTCGAACGACGAAATATTTACTCGTCACAGATTACAGTTCTCAAACAGTATAACGTTCACTTATCCGTAGTCAAAACTTAACTGCCCCGGTAGCCGGCGATGCGTCGTATTTATACGAGTTACCAAACATCGAGAACCATCCACTTTGTTCGGGGATCGACGTGTTTCGCGAATATGTAATCTAGTTGATGCGACAGATTTCTAGTCTCGTAATAATATGCTTGGACCGGAGCGCGGCGAGTAGAATACTTTTAAAATTCGTTGGCGGGCCGCATAAACATCGACAGCGGGCCGCGGTATGTGCATCCCTGGTGTAATACTATTCTCAACTACAAAAGCAAAATATCGACTTGATTGTACTTTCTGGCAACATAAATATGCTTCATTCATCGCCAACAATTCCTAGTCAAATCTCAAACGATCCAACTCGCTTTCCTATTCGAAAAGCCATTTGCGCTACGTTAGAAGTGAACTGTGTAATAGAATAACCTTCTAGTAAACATCTAAAACCAATTCCGATCCGATTGCCATCGCCGCACGGAGTCAGACACACTCCTTGCGCGTTTTACCGTGTTGTAACCCGACACATTCATTCTCACTATCGCGTGCTTTTCACAGACTACAATGGCTCCAAGACGGGAAAAGTGTCTGATACAGACTCGGGCATTGCGTCTCCTCTGTCTCCCGGCTCGGTGTACGGCTTTCTGGGATACGCCGATAAGGATAACGGGGCTGCGAAGAATCCTGTGGAGAGCCGCGTCAAGCCGCAGCTGCTGCAGCAGTGGGACTGTTGCTGTGCGGAGGAACGGTCACAGGTAGGTGCAGTAGTTGCTATGCATGAAGAAAATCGATGAATATATTGCCTTAATTTCATTTAATAACGTCGTACTTGAATATAGGAAGCGAAATGTTAGTTTAATAACATTTTATGGTTGCAGTAAATAAATCGTTTATTTGTTCCAACAAAGTGTAGGGTTGTAAGTACTAAAATTATATTAGTTACTAATATATTCTATTTTGAAGCGGAAAATATCTATAATGCTAATGCATATTCACTTTTGGCTGTCTGCTGCACGATTAAGTATGTAAAACCCCTTGATGGAAAGACAAAACTATCTTTTATGGTCGCCTTGACATTATGTAAACTAAATGACATCTACCGTGGCGTTGCAAACCAAAAATTGCAATTCCAGGAAACTGACATTATTTATTATTATAACGTTTTTTAGTGATAAATATGTTTGGTTATTAAGCCCAAATAAGTTTCTCTTATTTAAACTAAAATGTAAGAATATATACAAACGATTGCAAATTTACTGAAATAAAACGTTTTCCTCAGATTAAACTCTGAGCGATTACCTGATCAAGTATTAATATTTTTGGAAAATATTACTTAACTATACTAAAGCATATTTAGTTCACGTAATCAATTCCGGATTTGAATATATACCACGGATTATCAGTTTATTAATAATAAATATATTATTCTAGAAATAAATAAATTTTTTATTTATTGTAACAAAATGTAAGATTGTTGTTACTCAAATTATAATCACATATCTTAGCATGTCCCATTTTGAAATTAAATTAATGATTTGTTATGAATTAAGTTTGGAAATTCACTTTATATAAATATTTTCTAACGAAAAATGATTGATATTTTGTTAATAAATGTATTTAGTAATTATGTTCACATAAACTTAGGAAAATTAATTTAGTATTAAATATTGTTTAACGCAAATTGATAGTTAAGTTTCTTTAATGAAAATATTTGGTTATTACCCTCAAATAAAATATGTATTTGTCTTAATTAAAAAAGAACCTTCAATATAAATTTTATGCTATCTACCTATATTATAAATATGGTAATCGAGCAATCTGTATTCAAACGGTTTAAAAATTTATGATAATAAAACACTGTTTATTTGTTCTAATAAAGCGTTAGTTTGTATTTCCTAAAATTGTACTAATCATTCCTATACTCCGCGGTCGAAATTATAGAGAGTGACTCATCGCTAGCTTTTGGACTAGTAAGAGGGATGAAGCGTGCCGGGAACGAAAATCCATTGGCGTGTCTGCGTAAAAGGCCACAAGATATAGAAAATATTGAAAAAAGGTAATAAAACATAACATCTAATATTTTTTTACGATTTGCTATAACCGGCACTTTGATCCATTTTAATTATTACAGCATTTTAAAACGTCCCAGTTGTGTTTTTTTAATTTATAAATTTATTATAGCCATGGAATTAGACCCCTCGTCTACGCTTATGCTATGACGGGTTAAATCAAGTCCGTTTACACCCACTAAAAAAGCATTTCCCTATTCCCTACCAAATGCAAAAGACAGAGATAGAATATAGATCGACGTTCAGTGTAACTTACAATTAGTCTATAGACGATTATAGATTCTATCGATGTGCGTAGCGAGCGGCACAAAGATAAATAATATTGACCCGTATAAAAATAATTTTATATTTTATACGCATTATGGTAATATTGTTTTTATATTATGTCTGAGTCACTCTCTATAATTTCGTTTGTATAAATTACCTCTGTTCTCTTTTGAAAGTGTATGACTATGGTTTATTTAACGTAAATTAGTAGGGTTTTTAATAATAACTATATTTGGTTATTCTGATCAAATAAACTATATATTTGTCTTAATGGGACTAGAATCGTTTAAAGCAAATTGTTGGACTTATTTTTAAATAAGTTTAAAGGTTTTAATGGTAAATATTTGGTTATTACACACAAATGCAACATACATTTGTCTTATTTAGAAAATAACCTTTATTATAAATATTGTGCTGTTTACCTAAATTATAATTGTTGTAATTAGGTAATTTATGTTAAAAGCGAAATGACACTGTAATACTTTGTTTATTATTAGATTCATTTCGTGCCATGTTGCTATGTTCTGTCTATCTTAACAAATAGGGATAGTTATTTGACTGAAAAATTGATTTTTATTGAAGCTATTTTGTTGAATCGTTTCAAATTGCATCGGTAGATTGTAGATATAATTATTTTCGTTACAATTGCTTTTACGTATATTTGTAAAGTTTCTTTATTTTGATCTGTTTTCAGATAACTAAATAAAAATATTTGCTCAACCTTATACACACAAATAATTCCGGGCAATACAAACATCATTGCGAGCTTAAAAACACTAACAGAAACCCGATATTTATTTTAGTCGCGATGATCCCGCAGTCTATCCATCAGGCACCACAAAAAATTGTCTGCTTCTACCACATTTTGTTGTTCAAATAATGTGTGCCATCGAAAAAGCAATGCCGCCCCGCCACTACTTCTGTTCTCGTCAGCATAAAAATGTTCGGGAATCACGAACTCATAAAGTAACGTCGAAATTTATTAGGCTCCCTGTCGGATTGTGGTATAGTCGAATTCTACGTGCCCGTATTTTTATGGTTATGGTAAGCAGCGTGGCTATATAATATACCTAAACATGTAGGAAATGCTAATTTTTATTTATTACTTCGTCGCCCTAATTTGGGGAAATAAATTTCGACGTGGAGTGCTATTGAGGTCTTATTTATGTTTCAAATAAAGGTATGGGTGCAATTTTTATTTAATAAATGCCGTCTTATTTCATAACATTTCAACTAGTTTTTCCAGAATTTCGCGATGTCTGAGAAGAATTTTCCACGGGTGTAGTTTTGTAAAGGTTCTTTAGAAACAGTCCATTAGCGATTATTTTCACACCACGGGAATCTTTCTTTATTTCTCTAAGGAATAAAGTATTTGAATGATAAATGAAGGAACTTAGATCGTGTTTTGGTAAAAAAATTATGTCGTGGATTATATCGTCATGGTTATTATTAAAAAAATGCTATTCTTAAATTTGTGTCTAGCCTAAATAGTTAAGGCTGTCACAACTGACGGGACATAGGCGTACGCATTATTTATGAAACAGCAATAAATTAAATTGTCTACAATACACCACCATAAACACCAAAGGATAGGAATTAATTACGCAACATCCTAACGATAACAAAGACAACAGTATACTAACGCTACGTGAACGTGGAAAGCAATCGAGACAGCGGTTCACGCATGTCCTGACCCGCTTGGCACGCCATTGAACTGAGGCTCTCTCTGACAGCCCTACAAATAGTCTGTTGTTAAAACTACGTCCCAAAGGAATAAAAATATTCTCATAAACGTGTACCCTGAAACGTTTCGAGTGTATAGAACAGTTGAGGAAAACTGTGTAAATACTGTTTTTACTAAAAAATTGTTCAATAAAATGGAAGACATTTAGCCAATTATTATCCACAAAATATATATTAAAAAAAATAAATAGAATATGTAAATACAATACAATATGTAAGTCACTAACTATCCCAAGATTTATCAATCTATCTAGAACAGTTAATGAGATATTTAAATAAAAGTGACGTCTTGTTACATTTCAACATCGCATATTTTTTTATTTTGTGATGTTCTATCACCGACACGACTAGAGTGTACAGTTTGGAAGATCCTATATTTTTATACAGGTTAACGACTACAGTGCAGTGGCGGCTCGTAACATTGAGAATAGGTGAAACATGTTCAGTGATTGACTAAAAAAAAAGAAAAGCGCCGCAGGCGAAAATTTTCAAATTTTCAAGATCAAACGTCTTTAAATGAATCTGGAAATTTTTAGTAGCATTTGCAATATTACCGAAAAACTGACGTTTGTGAGAAGGATTTTCATTTAGATTTGATAAATATTTTAGAAATATTAGTTTGGACTTCTGTGAACATTTACGCGCACCGTACATGTATGTTCCATAGAAGCTTTGTGGTTACGACAGCCTCGCGTGACGTTCCCAAAATTGTTAAATCCCTCCTTATTCCACACGCCCGACTTTACACCCACAATTAAACACGGCATACAGAAAAGTTTTTTTAAATGAACACTTATATTCCGAATACCATTAATTCTGAAACCTACGAACGTACACATTGTCTTTTGACTTCCCTTTTTCCCATATCGAGAGGTCTCTCGCAATTTAAAAAATCCTTTTTGTTCTCAATTTTCCATCTGGAAAATGACGTTTCCAATAAAATACATACCGGATCATATATAGGAAATATTTCTACAATTATTATACAAACCAAAATATTAACAAAGAACCGTTATAATCGTGCACTGGGCGATGCGTATCGAGGCGATGCCGCAATGGGCGACGACAATCCTGCTTTAATATCCGCGTCACCAATTCCCTCACGCCGTAGTTTACTCCCGTGTTGGCTGTCTTGTTGCCATGACAACTGCCGTAAACAACGCTTCGAAGAGAAGTGGAATACAGACTGATTTCGATCTGAGTCACTTACGTATATTATACGTTGTATGGTACGAGGTTGATGTTCAATGAAGGCAATGTTTTTTTAGAAGGTGTTCATCGCGCAACTATTCTGTTTATTTCTGCGTATTAAACAAACAAACACAATACATTTTCAATATAGAATTACACCCAAACTTTTTGGATGCTTTACTTATTGTAGCTCGACTAATTCCCCGGTTTGGATACTTATGGTGAAATAAGGCACATACCTACCTCCTGTTGACTACGGATTTTATCTCCGCATCCAATCATAATTAAAATTTCAATTCTCTGTTTTTCGCTTAAATGTGCATCCATTTTTCAAAATAATTTAACAACGAATGAATTGGAATTAAAACGATTTACGTTATACCTAAGGTACTTTGTTGAATTTGACGTGTTTATGGATGTTTTTTTTTTGAGAAAAAAAAGCTTTAAAGTAAGTAGAAAAAGATTAATAAAGATTAATAACGTACGTTTTTTAAAGTATAGAAGAGACTATGATTGTTTGAGATAGTTGTCAGTACGATATAAAAGACAATTTTTTACATTTTTTTGACAACTATGACAAAAAAGTAGGTATAACCTTATATCGCTGAATTCGTGTTTAGAAGGACTATCTATTTATACTATAAAATATAGAGCATCCTATTAAAAAAAAAATGTCGGTAATGTTGTAGGTCTGTCAAACATGGCTCAAAAAAATAGAAAATATTGAAGAAAAGTGACAATTTCTGTTTACTAATTGACCTGTTTCAACGATTTTTTAAAATCTGAACTGGAAAAAATATTAATTTTGTTCCATTATTTTGGGACACAGTGTATAAGAGATGGAAATAAACTTTGTAGCATAGTAATTCATAAAAAAAAACAATTTATTTTGGCACCTATGTTCATTTTGTTGATCTGACACAAAATTCTAGCACTTCTAACAGCATGGGAGATATGGCCATATGAGCCCAAGTATAATAATTTCCCTTACTATTAAAAAACAAACGTTCTATTTTAAAAAATTGCGATGTTCGTTTATTTGTTTGGACATATTCAGTATTTTTTTCTTCCTTTAAATATAATAGATATAAGCAGAGTGAGACATATAGAAACGTTGTAAAAAATATGTTTTTTTCTGTTGAATACGGAGCATTTCCAAACATACGTTGCTAAAGATATTTGAAACTGCTATAAATTTTAAGCGATGACACTAATACTGATGTGTCTAATTTGAAACACACTGTATAACAACTCTAGACCTCATTTCGCCTCGCCGGAATTAAAGCAAAATAAACCGTTTTAACACAAACTAATAAATTCCGTTCGTTTAACTCCAATGTTCTGTTTCTCCTGAGCAATGTCTTAATTAAACTTCTCCAATTTAAGCGTTGCTGGTGAAAACTTCCAAACTCCTTTAAAATCTCGAATTCTTCCAAGCGTAAGCGGCGACAAAAATTCAAACATATGTGTAAGGAAAAGAAAAGACCCTTTTTCAGAAGCGTTTCCGATTACATTAGCCTTTCTGTCCTTTTCCAGGGGTGAGAGTTTTCTCAGTTTTATAAATGAGGGAGAAAACGCAAATGAGCTTTGTTCGTTGCAAGGAAATGGCGAGGAATAAGCAGCGAATGAAAGTAGACTCCTTATTTAGTCTTACAAGGCTGTTCTTTATACTGGGTGTAAAAGAATTATCACACAAGCCATGTTAAAGTCGAAATTCTGTATTATATAGGGTGAACCCTTAAATACATGTGGGCACATCTGATCCAGTTTTGATGAAGTAAGGGAAAAGATTCTCGCTAGTCTTGTATTCGTAAATTATTATTGGTAACAGCTGTAATATACATTTATATAAATCAACAGTTTCCACATGTTTTGAAATCTCTTAAATATATTAGGTATTGAATTTATTGTTACACATTTAGCAATCAATAGTAAATAGTAAATAGCAACATAGGTCCTTAAGTATCTTCTTATTTGATTTCCCAATTATCTAAAGATCAGTAAATTTTACGACTGCTTTACAAGAATACTTTATTGCCACAAATTGATTGTACATTTGAAAAACATTTAAAATTATTTCAAAAACCAATGGCGTACGATTATTTTTTCAAATAGGTCCCCTACTCACCCAATAACTACGCCACTGGATTGTATTTTTAAATAAGTTATCCATGGAAAAATAGTCCCTACTAATGTATGTCATTCCCCAAATTTTATCACTCAATCTTTTATGCCAGTGAAGTTACAAGATAAATAATAAATATTTGAAACTTTTAACGCCCTGTATTTACAGGGTATTATGTATTACGCTGTATTTACGCTGTAGGGAAGCGTACTATCAAAAATTTTTATAGGGCAAAAGTTGATTAATTTCATCTGTAGAATAAGCCATTAAAGTTTGGCAAAATTTATCATGAACGTATAACGGCATAGTATTTATTTTGTCTACTATTATTACCTGTTTATTTACTATTAAACTGTTACTTTATCTACCTTTGCGGTTAAATTGCTACTTGATCTGTTGATTTGAGTTGTATAAAGCACACTTTAGCAATTACCATAAAAAAACAAACTTTCTCCTCAAATCATGTTTTATAGCATATTTGGAACTTTGTTAGATCAAAATTTCAACTACCCTTTTCAATAAATAAAACGTAAATGCACATATTTTTCAATTCTGTAGAAATTCTGTAGTGGTAGTGTAAACTGCACAGAGCTGCCTTCTAGAATAACTAGCTTCCCCTGAAAAGCAACGACTGGGACGCGAATCCCTTTTGACATTTCAGGAGATTATACTGCAAGGGAGTGAAATAGACTAATTTGCATTTTTCTTTAAGTAGTTAGCTGTTTGTCTCCAGAAAAAGGAACAACATCTCGCCTCTCCAACACTTCCCTTAATGGAATTTTAAAATTGCATAAGGCCGCTCTGAAGTCGCTGTTATTTAATGCATTCATTTTACCGAAATTGTAGTCGTTAACGAGCGGAATCACTTATGACTTCCACTTTCGTCAACTGATTCTATTATGGCAGAACAAATAACGATACTTAAATTAACAATATTTTGTACAACGCTAATTTCATGAAGCTATCTTTTTTTGTGTAGATATATAGTACATTAATACCTATAGCACTCCCTCAAGTACAACTCCAAAACTTGTGTTTTAGTCTAAATATATTGTTACCCCATTTACTACAACTGCTGTATTATTATGGCAGGGATCAGATTTATTCCAATGATAAGTATCCCTAAAGTTTCAGGGAGAAACGTCTGCATGAAATATTATACGATAAACGACATATCATTTGTAAATGTTTAAAAGTTATCACTAGGTATAAAATATTATAGTATCATTTTAGAAGTCATAGATACGGGGGCTCTTCCTTTGATTGTTTTTCTGTGTTAGTGGGATGAAAGGTAAAAGTTTCTATTGCTTGAACGTTATTCCACCGTTCGTAAGTGGCATTCCAAACGTCTGCAGACTATACTCGTACTTTCTCTAAGATTTAAGAAATTAAAAAAAATAGAAAACTAAACTAGAAACTAATTTTGTTTAAAACTTATAAGGTAACAGACATAACGATAGTGTATTACATAATAAACAGTTTAAGTATACAAGGTGTTTCTGAAATAAGTGCGTTTCTTAAAAAGTGTGACGGAGGGCACGAAAATTAGCTATTTTTATTAAACAACTGACGGTTTTCTGCTTCTGTTTTCGAGAAAATTAACTAAGAAAATTAGCCATAAATGTAAATCGACCCTGTGCATCTTGTGCACGTGCGTTGTATATTGCAGTATTACTTAGCCGGCGTATAAAATGTTTTCTGATCAAGAACTAGCAGATATGGTGTAATGTACGTAGAATGTCAGTACAATTTAAATTAGACTTGTCGTTTGTATGCGGTCCGTAACTGTAAGAGACGACCAGTAGAATAGTGCAAAAGGCAGTTCTAAGGTTACGGGATACGGGAAATCTCCACCTGACATATGAAGGTCTGTGACGGGAGAGGCCGCAAGATGTTTGCGGCAACGAAAATTTTCTACACATTATATACAAATTATTATAATTTTTTACCTGTGACAGAACATTTTTTTAGGGACGCCTATGAGCCATTAAATTTTATTGCCAGACGTTTTTTTGCATGTTCAACTGACTTCGGAAAGACTATACCTGTACGTTTAAATGGTGCTGTTTATTTAGAGTTTTTAATAAAAGCCTTACTGGATTTGTTGCAAGACGTTCCTTTACAAATCCGTGCCCAATTGTTCTTCATGCATGATCTCCACATGTTTCTTGTGCAGTTTGTGAATTTTTACATACCAACTTTCCGGAAAGGTGGATATGACGAAATGGACCTGTACGTTAGCCAGCACGAAGACCGGATATGAACGATCTGGACTTTTTATTTGGGCTAATGAAGTTCGACAAATGCCGGTACGCCGAGAGAATGTGCACGAATGCAGACTAATTTTGACAGTCGTTTGGAAGCATGTTTTTATTAGCACATGGAAACAACATTGAAAAATTTTTGTAGAGCATATCTTCTATTAGTAAGTAATTCGTTTATTCTTTTAATTTTTGTGATACTTTTAAACGAAATTTGAATAAATTTCAGCATTTTCGATCAGAAAATTTAAACCGTCATCAGCGCTGCCGCACCAGGGACGGCTTTAAATTTGTTTAAACTCTCATGTGAATTTTTTTTTTTTCAATTTAAAACGTAGTAATATTTTAGATATAGATTGTTTGGTAGTCTGTGGTGGGAATTAAGGCCAAAATTCAAAGAAAACACAGTTTTTTTAATCGACGTTTCGTTACCTTTATTGTGACATCTTCAGGACAATGAAAAACTGAGATTGGACTGTTATAGATAAAACCATATACAGGGTGTTTGTAAATAAGCGCGAAATAGTTCGGCAACCACCCCCTAGGTGGTTGCCGAAGTTATTTTGTGAAAAACAGTTCATATAAACGTAGGTCGAAATATGCTTTGTTTCTGAGATACAGTGTTTAAATTTTAATTTTTTATTTATTTTTATTAATTATTTCAGTTTTAAAGATATTGACTCGAAATTTGAAAAAACGCTTTGGAGGGATAAATGTGCATTTTTTGAGGTGATTCGAATATTTCTACTTGCACCAGTGGCGTACGTGCGAGAACTTTTTTTAATAAAAAAAATGGTACGCCACTGACTTTTCCCGTTTTGATATTTTTTTTTTAGAAATCCGCCATTAATTCTGAATGAAATTGGTCTCTTCAATTTTTGTCGTAGGATACACCGTTTTTGAGGAAAAAAATTAAATATATTTTATTGTAAGTTGTGTATTTTTAATTTCTATTGATACATTACACAGCCACACAAAAAAAGAAAAATTGTCTGTACTTTTCATGCGACATATGTTATTTGTAGTAATTGTCTCCTGATCACGAATCCGGTGTTAGAATTGAGCTATCACATCACAGAAATTTCCTAACCTCAAAAAACAGGTAAAAAATAGCAAAAATTCATGAAAAAGTGCTAGGAAAAATATAAAACGTTTTAGGAAAACTAGAAATGTTCATTTATATAGCTAAGACCCCGCCCAACGTGAATCCGCGGAATGGTTTTTTTTCTAACCTCAAAAAAACGAGTTAATTAAGGTCAGATATTACGAATTTTCAAACAATAACAGATTCGCGCCAAATTTGGTATACAGGGGTTTTCTGGGTCGCTGATCACGGAACCGAGGTCAATTTTGCAAAATTCAAGATGGCGGATCCAAGATGGCCGACCAAATTTTCAAATAATAACAGAAGCGGGGCTTTTCGTGATCGCTGATTACATATTCGAGGTCAGAATTGCAAAATTCATTTTGTAATATTGTACTTTATTTCATGTGTTAACCTTCTTTTTTTCGGCTATATCTTGTTCTTTTTTCTGTAAAGGATCTATTCACGGGTTGAATTTTGTAAATCTGATCTCGGATACGTGATCAGTGACCTCGAAAACCCCCGTATACCAAATTTGACGCGAATGTATTATTTTTTGAAAATTTGGTCAGCCGCCATGGGTATGTATGCTACAGTCTTCCAGGCTGAGGTTTTTGCTATTTTGATGGTAGCAAGCAAGGAGGAGGTAAGGAATTGTGCAGAGGAGAAGATTTTTATCTGCTCCGACAGTCAGGCCGCGCTCAGAGCGGTTAGCTCCCCGAGGACTAGGTCTGCCCTTGTCCAAGAATGTGGAGACGCTCTAGAGTCTTTGGCCAGACGAAAAGAAGTAGAGTTGGTTTGGGTCCCAGGCCATAGGGGCATCCCTGGTAACGAGAGGGCGGATCAATTAGCTCGTCTTGGGTCCAGGGGACCTGGACAGGGACCTGAACCAATCTTAGGTATCACACGAGGCAGCATTAATGGGGCCCTCAATAAGTGGGCCTATCAAACTTTAGGTCTGGATTGGAGGAGAAATAGAGGATGCAGGCAGGCCCATAGTTTTATACATGGACCTAGCAAATCCAAGACAAGATGGCTGCTGAGCCTCAGTCGAAGAGCCCTAAACCAAATGGTGGGGGTTCTGACAGGCCACTGCAGACTTAGGAGGCATTTAAGCTTAATAGGAATTGAGGAGGACCCTCTATGCCCGAAATGTGGCGAAGGGGAGGACACCCCTGTCCACCTTCTGGGACAGTGTGCAGCCTTTGGGAGAATAAGACATAAAGTCTTTGGTGCTGAAGAGCTGCAAGGGGCTGAGGTGAGAGACCTTCCATGGACCAAAATCCTGGCGTTTATTAGGGCGTCGGGTAGGTTCGAGGAGGGTCAGAGGCAGAGAGTGGTCAGGTGATGGGACGGCGGGGTAGGCAACAAGGGCCCACTTGTGGCCTAATTGCCAGGCTGAGGCCGCCCCTTTACTACTACTACTACTACTGGTCAGCCGCCATCTTGAATTTTGCAAAATTGACCACGAATTTGTGATCAGTGACCCCGAAAACCCCCTTATACCAAATTTGATGCGAATTTGTTATTTTTTGAAAATTTGGTCGGCCATCTTGGATCCGCCATCTTGAATTTTGCAAAATTGACCTCGGATCCGTGATCAGCGACCCCGAAAACACCCATATACCAAATTTTGCGCAAATTTGTTATTTTTATAAATTCGTTAATTGACCCGTTTTTTTGAGGTTAGAAAAAGAACCATCAATTCTGACCACTAATTCATGTTCGGCGGGGTCTTAACTACATAAATGAACATTCGAACATAGAAAAAAATTTGTTTCTATTTTTCCTAGCACTTTTTCGAGAATTCTTGCTATTTTTGACCTGTTTTTTGAGGTTAGGAAATTCCTGTGATGTGATAGCTCAATTCTGACACCGGATTCGTGATCACGAGGCAATAATACTACGGATAACATATGTCGCATGAAAAGTACGGACTACTTTTTTTTTTGTGTGGCTGTGTTATCTAGTAGGTTGCTGTCAATATTTCTATATAAAATACAACCATCAATTTTCGAGTCAATATCTGTAAAACTTTTTTATTTTCTCACTTGTAAACATATTAATTGAAAAAACTTTGTGTAGTTTATCCCAAGACAGCAGAAAGGGAAAAGCCATCGTTTCTCCACGCAACATTAACATGATGTGGGGCGACTTGACTCCGCTATTTCCAAGTTCTGAAATCGCCGGGCCCCATGCCGTACTCGGGGAGGCAGGGTCCGCGATCGGGCAAATCAGATAGCCCATCGAACCGTGCCGTCATTGAACTTACCCTCATCTATAGAGTATTGTCCCGAGGGTTGGTCCGACAGCCACCCGCTGTTCCTAGTCGTGCCCTTTCCGCAAGTTATTCCCGTTCATTTTCTCATTTGGATGCAAATTTTTCAGGTCGCGTTTGAAGATCTCGAATTTAGATAAGAGTGTTAGTGTGCGCCATTATCTCTTCATTTGTGTGTACCCTGTGAGGGTGGGCGGTGTGCGTAATTATTGTGTCTTCATTAGGTCTCCCAGTAAGGGTATGGTGTTGTATATCACTCGAAGAAGTAAAGAATTATCCAGCAGTTAACTTGCATAGTGAGGATAGTAATTGTTGCAGAAATTCCAAATAAATCTACAAAGCCAATTCAAACAAATTAAAAATTAAAAAATTTAAAAAATACTTATCAAATGAACTCAAACAATGTTCTTCGACGTCAGAAATCTAGGTATGCAAGACCGACAAGACTGCTAATTGCTGATAACTACTCATGGGCTACATGTCCCACCAAGTGTTATGGTCTTTCCGATATCAATTGAAGAACCAAGAGATTGACAATATGTACCAGGTTCGGTCGCTAACACAAAAACTAGGCATTGAAATATTTTAAAAACATGTTCCCATATTTATTTAGCCATACCCATATACAGGTCTGGTCGAACGACTAAACGTGGAGGTGGTAAAAATGTATACGCTCAATTGATGAATGCGAGCGCGGGTAGAGGAAAACAAATACAGCTGCAATGGGCCACTGGGCAATAAATCTCAACTGTTGACAAGTGGTTGACAAATTGCAGTGCAGTGCAGTTATGCGGAATTTGGAGTGATTTAGGTAATTTTAATTTATTATAGGCACAATCTATTAATCATTGATATTACAATTGCGAAAGAGAGAAATAAAATTGGCATTTTGGAGACCTTTTGAAACGGAACAAAATTAAATTTACCATCAATATAGTAAAATTGTTTGAGGACATAAATAATTAAAATATGTTGTTGGCCAAATGAATATATTATAGAAATTTTCTACACATTATATACAAATTGTTATAATTTTTTACCTTTTAGCAGAAAACTTTTTTAGGGACGCCTATGAAAGTCATTAAATTTTATTGCCAGGCGTTTTTTTACATGTTCAATTGACTTCGGAAAGACTATACACCACGTTAATACTAATTAAACAGTAAACAATATATTTATCCAAATTAAAATATAAAAATGAATTGGTTAATAATAATTAATAGAAAAACATTACAATAATTTAGAGAAACATGCCATATTCTTGTTTTCACATTTGATAAAGTTTAATCACGTAAAAAACAACTGTTACAAAGAGATCTATCTACATTTTACTTGCATTGTTTGAGAATGTAAACAATTTTAATGTTTATATTGATTTATTGGCATAAACCATTTGTGTTTATATAAATACAGAAATTCTACCTTTTCATGGAAGATATCCTTTTTCTTACAAACACCAATGGGAATTAAATGTATGTATCCAATTTCCAAACTACTCAGTGGAGTTGCAATTCTGGAGTTCTCAGTGAGGCATCTCCCAGTATATCGCCCACGAGTTTGTGCCAATAATTAGTTAAGTAATTACTTCATCAATCTATATTTTAAAAAATATTTAAATGAACATGACATTCTTTTATTTATTTATTTATTTATTTAAATTATTTGTCCAACAGTGAACCACCAATTACAGGACAAAGTATATAATATATTATTTAACATGTGAGCATACAGAACAAAATATAAAGAATAAATACAACAAACATACCGATAAGATAGTGTAACAACAAATGAAAAAGAAAATAAGAAGAAAGAAAAAGAAAAGCTACAACTACTACCTATGTTAACAATCATGAATTGTTGACACTTCTAAAAGCTGTGCACAGATGTTGCAAGCTACAGTCACAAGAGTTACAGATTAAGTTATAATTGCGTGACATAAAAGAAACAGGAGACTTCAATCCCACATTGGTATTAGAAGCAGAAGTATAAAAAGTAAGTGAAGAGCGGCAAGCCGACCTAACTGTTAAGAAATTCAATTGACTTAGAATCTCGGGACAGTCTACTTTATTGTTTACTAGGGCATGTAAAAATTTCAAACTATGGATGTGCTTTCTGTATTGTAACGAGTCGAGTTTGAAACGTGTTAGTAGTATTTTATAATCGCATCCTCGAGCAGGATATATGCCATCTGAGCGAAATGCGAGGTATTTCAAAAACTTTTTTTTGCACCGAATCAATTAAACTGGCTTGGTTAATATAAAAAACAATCCAAGCTTGAGAACAGTATTCCAGTTTGGGACGGATAAACGCGTAAAATAATGAAAACAACACAACATTATCACTGAATTCACGACCTTGTCTAATCACAAAGCCCAGCGTACTAAGTGTTGAGGACACCAGATATTGAATATGATTTGAAAAGGTAAAGTTACTATCGAAATAAATTCCCAAATCTTTTATGGTATCTGTACGCTCTAAGACGTCCGAGTTAATTTTGTAATTGACTATAATGGGCTTAAGTTTACGTGAAAAAGAAACAACTTTACACTTAGAGATATTTAAATGCAAATTATTTGAATCGCACCAAAGGACTATTTTGTCCAATTGACTCTGAAGGTGAAGACAGTCATCATCAGTTAAGATAGAGGAGAAGATTTTTAAGTCGTCTGCATAAACTAGTTTGCGACAGTCAATATAAGTCGTAATATCATTAACAAAGATGGAAAATAGGAGGGGACCTAGATTGGAACCCTGAGGTACTTCAGAAGTAATAGAATACTGGCTAGACTTAAAACCGTTGTAAGTGACATACTGAAGACGATTTGACAAATATGAGCTAAACAGTTGTAAAAAGTTGCCACAAAGCCCGTATACTTCGAGTTTATGGAGGAATATGCCGTGATCAATGCGATCGAAGGCCTTCGAGAAATCGGTGTATGTGCCGTCTACCTGCCCACGCTGATCAATAACATTACATATGAACTGTGTGAAACACATCAGATTTGTGGTAGTTGATCTTTTTTCTATAAAACCATGTTGTTCAAGAGATATGATACCCCCGAAAAGTGGAAACATACGATTATACAACGACATCTCGAAGACCTTCGCAAAATTTTATCATATACAGTGTGTCCCGGGATGGGATACCGCATTCTTGTAAACTTTTTTATTGTTGATTTTTCGAGAAAAAGTTATTCTTCTCGCTCTCTTCCTCAAAAGTAACTCTTAATTTTTTTTCTCTCAAAATTCTCGAGTTTTTGAAAAGACAAACATCAAGAAACCTAAACTGACGACGTAGTAACCGATCCAGAAATTGTTCTATTATTAATAACTGCCATGGTAGCCTGCAAATCAAATAAAAGTAGCTTTTCTAATTAAAAAATAGACATAACAAATTAGAACTGGAATTAACAACAAGTTTTATTCAACTTGTAAACCTCCAAGTAATACACATTTTTAAATCTTTTTTCTAAATTCCTTGTACACAGAAGACATCATTTCTTCGTTTAAGGTGGCAAGAGCTTCCTGAATTTTTTGCTTAAGTAAATCAATGTTATCGTCAAAATCGTTTGAATACACTTTTTGCTTAATGCTTGCAAATAAGATCCACTTCTTATTTGTGGAAGGGCGAAATGGGCGGTGACTATTAGACGCTTTCATTATAGTCATCTTTCTCTATCGCACGGATTTCTATGACTTTCTTTATCGCTCTCACGTAACGGCCGATGAACCATGGGGACTTTCCGACCCTGTACTGTCAATCTCTTGGTTCTTCAATTGATATCGGAAAGACTATAAAATATATTTCAATAAATATTCCCAGCATGTACTATTTTCTACCTTAAACACAGGGTAGGTATCTACAAAATAAATAGGACAATATTATTGAATTTGAACATGACATTTTTTTAAATTTTATCGTAAGTATACAACATTTTGATTGGTGTGTGAAGTTCAGGACACCCTGTATGAAATAATAACTGACTGCAATAAATGTAATTTATTTTGTGGTGTGAAATTATACGAAAATAGTTTTTTATTAAATTAAAGGACCGCAATAACATAGGTATTTTTTCCGCGTGTGTTCTACGGACGCGCTGTATATCTCGAATTATTATCGTGCCTGCAGTCTTCCCCAGGGACTTCTGCAAAATTCCCTTGTAAACCGCCTTACACGTCCCCACGCACATCCCAGTAATTACTTGTAAATTGACTTCATAACCAGTGGCACTTCGAGTGCAATCATAAGGGTGGTGAAGCAGTTGCAAAAGTAAATTTGTCCTTTACAGACCCCTCTGGATGTCCTTTGTCGATGCGAGTACAAAATTGTATTATACGGAATGAAATGTCAGGGAAATGTATAGTGCATTTCATTATTTAAGATATGTTTCAATAAAAACAGAACCATATTTTGCTAAACCGAAACATAAAAGTATTTTAATTTTTCTTAGTCTAACGTGTAACAGAATTGCACCAATTTTTCCATTCCCCTCTTTTACTAGTCATTTAATAAGCAATAGATAACCCTGTGTACAAAGCACCATCTGTTGCTTTCCATGTAAAATATACAAAGAATATAGATACATTATTTAATTTTAATAAACATTCATTTAAAAGGTATCATTAAAAAACGTGGCTAGATATGGTGTTCTAAAAATATTCTCATATGGAACATACACAAAGCTATCAATACATATTCTCCCCCAGCATTTTAAAAGTGTAGTGTAGTAGGAAGTTTTAATACCAACTACGAGCTATTATTATGTTCGATAACTGCCGTAAGGGCTTCGAAAAAGGAACACCCTTGGCTTTGCATCATGTAAATTGGTGTACGCAGTTATTTTAAGACTAAAATTACACATGGGAGATAAAAGCAATTGCGTTATATCGGTTATGGTCTATTTTTGGGACCATTAGCCGGCTATAAAAACTTTAACTCGATATAAAAGTCAATAAGTAAGAAACTCATTCACCGATAATAACTGTGAGAGTAGAGAAGATTATATAATAAGTAAATAAAAGTGGGATTAATTGTTTCAGAATGTAAAAAGAACTAACAGATATTTGAGGATGTCCATATGTGCAGCGTGTTGAGTATTTGACTGTCATAATTTTAATTGAGGACAGTATACATAAAAATAAACAAACAAAACTTACATAACATGGGTCCAAAATCCAATAGTCATAAAGTTTTGTGCACACAATACCATAAGTGCAATGTTTATCTTCTTTGAACTTATTGATGTTATTTACATCGTGCAATGTGACAAAAGTATAACGGAATGACCGTGGTATGCTGCTAGCAGAACAATCAGTTGGTGTTTGACAATTTGACATTCGTGCTTGCCAGAAGTGCCTTTTTCATTAGTTTTTCTCTTCTTCGTTTTGTTTTTAAATGCTTCTAAAGCATATGTGTTATCATTGTCGTTTTCAGCGGAAGGACATTCGTTGATGTATCTCAACGTTTTTTGGATAATGGTAGTGTTATTCCTCGCCTTGATCACAGCCCACACCGACAGATGGATGTGCATACGGAAGAACATTAGTCTAGACATTGTCGAAAGGTATCCGAGCATAGTCGGAGTGTTGCACTAGACTAGGAGAACAATTATTTATGTCCATGTCATCTACAGCGGATTCGAGACTTGTCAGTAGCAGATTTCGCTTCTCTATTAAATTTTTGTAGATGTTTTTTAACTAAGACTGACCTCAACCCCAATGCGTCAGGTAAATTGACGGGAGAGACAGATTGACGAGAGACATTTGGAGAAGTTTTTGGAGAACAGTGTACTAGAACTGCTGTTGAAGAGTAAGTATGTGGTCCTTACACGATAAGACACCAACACATGCAAGTGTAGTGTAGTGCAAGCAAGTAGTGCAGTGTGTAGTCTGATATTTAAATATACTGATGTAGTATTGAAATCATGAAATAAGGTTGTAAATCTTCAATGAAATTCGGCCTGCTTCGGCGCTGCTTTTTTAGGTTCTTAATATTAAGTAACTGTTTTAAATTTATAATATTTTTCAAACAGCGCATTTATTTTGTGGGTTATAAAGCTAACCTTAACCCACCGCAACATAACGATTTCCCGATATCCGGCGACGAAGGGCCCTCTCACACGGAAACCAATTAAAAACCGATAAATCACCTTGAAAATGGGCACTTAAAGCCTACATTCTCCCCACGGCAGAGGACTGATCGCCCCCCCTCTTGTTCATAGGTACGTAAATTGAAGCTGACATTGATCTAAGGTCTCCCGGCCAAGTGTAATTCATTGATGAGGTCGATCTGCAAATGCGAACGCCGGTTAGGGCTCTGAAGCGTCGGTGATTCACCCTCGTCAGTCGTCGTCATAATGTACACGTTTTTACACTCCACGGTGTGAAATATAATGGGCACCTGAAGGTTTTCTCATCCACGATTAAGAACATAACTACGGGTTATAAAAGCATTGTTGTCTACTTGGACTGGAACTATTATAGTCCGAACGATATTTGTTGAGATAGAATTCCAAGAAGACTCCTGCGTCGCTTTCTTGGAATTAACCGCATTCGACACTTGAGATAGAAACACTTTGGCGGAAAATTTCAAAGCATGCCCCTGCCGTGATAAATTGTTACAGTAGTTTCAATGCCAGAACCTTATTGGCTTATTATTTTCTTGGAATTCTATCTCTACAAATATCGTACGGACTGTAATCTTTGAGGTGTTTTGAACTTTTTTGACGCCCTGTATTGGCAGATGAATGAATATATTGTAATGAAATCAAATTTTAACAAGGAATTGTAAGTTAAAAGTGTATTGTACAAACACAATTGAGTATAAAAATGGAATTATTTAATATTGTAAAGGAAAATTGATGGGAATTGTTAATATAACATTTAAGTTAATAAGAGATTACTAAATTATAATGATAAAAAGTAGAAATAGATGTTATTACAAAATTAAATTTAAACTAGACCCCAATTCTCGATATTGTGCCAGACAATAAATTGCAAAATTGATCATCTGTTTGTGTGAAGTGTTGCATGATTCAAACAACTTCCTGCTAGAATTCACTATTGAGAAAAGTTCTCATGTCTCCACAGAAGTAAAATATTAACTGACTCAAAATTCAAAATTTAAATTTCTCAAAATTCAAAATTTTTAAAATAATATCACAGATTTGGCGCCCAACATTCATATATTGAATACATACATCATTCAATTCTATTCATAACATATATCATAACAATATACAGGGTGTATCAGAAAGACCTCCCGTAAATACAGGGGGTGATAGTACGACAAAAGATAAGAATTTTTTGTTTTATGAACTATATGTCTATTTCCTCTTGTTTTCGAGATACAAAATAAAATGTTTGAAATAGAATTTTTACGAAAATTTCCAAACGGTGCTAAATATTTTCATGAAATTTGGTAATCCGAGGTTTTCAAGGATGCCAAATACGCTGGTCTAATTATTTTTTGGATATTTCGTAGAGGGCGCTAGTTATGCTACATTCCTATTACATTTTAATTTTTCTAAGGTTAAGGTTTTAAACCATTCGGGCTCCAATTTCTAATGTACAATTTTATTTTCTAAAGATAATGCCCTCTTCATAGAACTTCCTAATGTGGACGGTTTTCGAGAAAAAAGGTTTTAATTGAACTCTTACAATATTACGGTGTATAAACTAAGTGACCTTTCTCAAAGTAGGCTTATGTCAAAACTTATTGATGGATGTCTCATAAACAACGCATACATTCTTAGTAATTTTTAAACTCTAATTAACTTTTTATCAAGATGTTAGTGACTCTAATTAGACATTACTAACTACAGTCACTAAAATCACAACAATTTTGATATAAAGTTAATTAGAGTTTAAAATATTACTAAGAATGTATGCGTTGTTTATAAGACATCCATCAATAAGATTTGACATAAGCCCACTTTGAGAAATGTCACTTATTACCATAATATTGTAAGAGTGTAATTAAAAGCCTTTTTTTCTCGAAAACCGTTAACATTAGGAAGTTCTAACAAGAGTACATTATTTTTAGAAAATAAAATTGTACATTAGAAATTGGAGCTCGAATGGTAAAAAACCTAACCTTAAAAAAATTTGAACTTAAAATGTAATAGGAATGTAGCATAACTAGCGCCTTCTACGAAATATTCAAAAAATAATTAGACCAGCGTATCCTTGAAAACCCCGGAATACCAAATTTCATAAAAATATTTAGCACCGTTTGGAAATTTTTGTAAAAATTCTATTTAAAAAAATTTATTTTGTCTCTCTGTATCTCGAAAACAAGAAGAGATAGACATACAGTGCATAAGACAAAAAATTCTTATTTTTTGTCGTACTATCACCCCCTATATTTACAGGAGGTCTTTCTGAAACACCCTACATATTCAGCTATACCTACTAATGATCGTTTTTCTGTAAATATCAATTACACTGAAAAAGTGGTATGTTTCACGAAACTTTCATGGGAAATGCCATCAACTTCCAGTTTTTCTTAAATTGCCAAAAACTACCCATAAATCCTAAAAAGCGTCCAAAATACTACATTTAGTAGGATTCTCCCTGGATAGAGTCCTTGAAATAAATCGACAGATCACTATCATGGGGTTATAGGATATTTTGGGTAAACAAAAACCCTTGCAACATATCAGCTTCGAGTTAACACCAAAAAACCACCCCTAAGCGAAATCTCCACACTTTACACAACAGACAAGTGCTTGCGTGAGCTTACTTAATAGGTCATGAACCTAAATTTCTAGCCCAGAGACACTGCCCACTCACCTAATATTGTAGGTGTATGTTGAACTTACGGAGACAAAATCAGGACAAAACAGTTCTGTAATCCTCAGTCATTGATGCACCCCAACATTGAAGTGGACCTAGAGCTTCTAATAGCGGGTCTGCCCCTAGAACAACGAAAGGTTGAAGACTGCTAGCTAAGGATAAAGAAGGATAAACCATCACAGTTTAAATATCACCACGGATCGTGAGATTCTTAAAACCACTAAAATGATATCCTCTAGATAGATCGTTAGAAGATAAAAGAGTGATGCAAAAAAGAGTAGCTAAAAAGCATTGATGTAGATTGTTAGTTTTATGCCTGGGCCGATTTTTCTGACTCATTCTCACTTGCTTTTGAAAATTTGAGGTCTGCCATAACCCTTTACAGGTCGACATCCAAAAAGAAATCGACTAAATGTAAATTTGTAGAAGATTTTGCTACTTCGAGGATAGAGGATTTCCAATATCCATCAAAAATTGCAAGTTACAGGACTGATTTTGTCTCCATTGATTTACAACTGCCTTAAGTGATTTCAAATATACCATTATTGCAAACATACTTCTTTTCAAGGCCTTATCTAATGAAAAGCCTACTAGATATAAAATTGTGGCAGCTTGTGAAACTTCAGGAAGTAGATGCTTCTGGTATCCATTAAGTATTGCAGGTTTACAAGATTGATTCTGTCTTTGTACGTCCTGAGGTATTGAGTGAGTGGAAAATAGTGCGTGCAGCGTCTGAGGGTTAGGAATTTAGATTCACAGTTAGGTTCATAAATAAGTTCATCTCGTTCACTTGTTTCCTTTGAAGAATGAATGGATCCGCAGTCTTCGGGCTATAAATTTTTGGTTGAGTTTGCTACTTGAATCCACTGAATGTGAAATTTTAGGTTATAAGTGGTGTTAAGGGTTGTATATGTTGATTTAGTCTTTGAATGCCCAAAATATGCAATGAGTCTCATGAATATGTTTACTCGTTTCCAGGGCTCTAAGGAAAAACCTATAGAATGTAGAATTTTGGCTGCATTTGGGCGTAGTTTTTGCCATTAGGAAGAGGATTTAGCTTTTAGGAGTGGCTTTGTCTTGGAAAAAATTGGAGGGTGATGGAGCATTTTCTGTGTCAGATTCGATTTCTGGTCTAAATGAAACAGTTGTATATTTTTGTAGATTCAGATAAAATGTTTTCTTAAAATTACAATTAATAATAATCAATTATTAATTATTATTATCAGTTGTATGTCGTATATCAACGTTGTGTTGCAGCACACTCTTTGGCCATATTTCTTGCTATTAGAGATACCCATCGAAATTTATATCACTACAATCGTAAAAATGGATTCTATCCAAACATGTAAAACTGTACAAGGTGTTCTATTAAAAAAATTTCTCATATTATGACGAGTATTTTACTGATAACACTATACTGTTTTTTTATGCTAAGGACTATACATACCTTTTGTTTCTTTGACTGCTTTGTTTTGAGCCTTCTTCTGACCATCTCGTTTTTCCGTTCATGGCGAAAATTGCTGCTACGTTTAAATGCTTCACCGTGAGACAAAAAAGCGCAGCAATCTAGTCTAGCTAGGTGAATAGGGAGGGCGGAATGACGAGAATCGTTATCGTTTTTGCCTCTGTAAAGGGCGTTTTTGTCTACAGTTCTTGACTCGGAGTGGGTCCGTGTTAACACCAGGGCGATGTTTTAATTAAGGTGAAGAGGTTGTTCGCGGCTGAAACGCAATTTAAGTGAGATGTTTTCCCTAAATGGACTGCGCAGTTAACATAACTTTAACCTATTTATTCGTATTTGGAAATTAAAATCTCGCGTTGTCCGTCATTGACACGATAGGCCGGCCGCACACGAGCACGCTTTTCTACGAGAAAGAATGTTAAGTCGATTGTTATTAATTAAGTTTAAATTAATTAAATTTAATTATTTGTTTCTAATTGTTCGTATTTTGTCAGTAATAATGCGCCTTCTTAACGTAAAAAAATAGCTCAACTGTCTTGTTGAAAGAAATACGACCCCAGACACATTTTTCACGTCTTACACTTCTTGTTTCACTCTCGTAGGATCGATTTATCTACTATTTCGCAATCTTTCGCCCATTTGACCGTTTGCATAATTTGAATCTCACTTTATTATAACGTTTTGTCTCGCATTTATCACTATAAATTAAATAAGTGTCAGGAAGGGTTCATTTCGTCTAGACGTACTTTAGTATGTTCATCTTTTAGGAATTTTATTATTTTTCGTTGTTTTATGTTTGGAGAAAACTGCTATTGTATTTTCCTGACTGCCTATTCTTTATATCAATATTAACTGTAATTGATTTATATCAAGCAATAAATAGGTTATATCTGATATATAGTAGGATCGTATTCGATCCAAAGTAGAGCAAAAAGTTGTCGGTCTTTTATCAAAGTAAAATCGTGTTCATCATTTTTAGGAGGCGTAAGATAAGTCATTTCAAATTTAAAATGAAATTCAATGTAAAATCTGAAATACCGCTGCATACACTGGTAGTAGCTGTAGTCGCCCAGGTGCATCGAGTGTACGAACTGGTCGGTTATACGTCAAATACTAACATGGCGAGGTTTGCCGTCAATTAGAGAGCGCTTCCAAAAAACAAGTAAACAACAGTGGCGCGTACAGGGGTAAACTGTAGTACTTATGTGGAATTTAGGGAACAAATTGGATTTATAATAAATTACATTTAAAATAAATACTTTATGAGAATAAAGGAATTTTTGTAGGAACAAGGGTGCCAGACCTGAACTGATCCTCTTGCCCCTTCATAATGTATAAAGAAATTATTCAATTTGTAAAACCCTTAAGAGCGTACTTCATTGGTTCCCTTGACAGGCAATGATTTATTACTTTGCATCGAATATGGTCCTACTATAGAAATGTATTTGTATACAGTGTGTCCCAAAATAAACAGATTTAACTAAATTCACCTCGATCAAGGCAACAAAGTTGTCAAATACTTTGTTACGCCTTGTAAGATTTTATTGAAATTTGGAATAATAATACTTCCATATATAAATGAGCAAAAATGCGCAGAATCATGGATTCGTTTTTAAATTTAGAAAATTCCGAATAATTCCGAAGATATTCGAAGGAAACCGATTATATGATATTTCTTTTTTAGTCGTATTTCTCTTGTTTTTAGGGCAAAAATGTGTTATCTGATATTAAAATGACGTGAATGCTGTCAGTATTAACGTATCTCTCAAAAATGTGTACTGAGCGATAGTTAACTTTTGTTTCTGTTTTGGACGCCACATTGAATTTTTGTCTCATTAGGAGAAACGGGAAATTTTCTTTATAACGATGTATAATTTATGGGGTTTTCATAAATAATCAACCAATATATTGAATATAATTATCGTTTTAATAAAAAAGACAAGCAGCCATGTGAAACATTTGAATTTTTTCTATAAGTTAAATTAATATTTCTTATTTTTAATACTTTTTAACACAGCAAGCTTTATTTACATAACAAAAACAAGAGCAACGAAGAAAACATAGATAAAGCAGAACACAATTAAATGGTAAATTTAAATTTTATCACAAATATCCACAGAGTCTAGCCCGAGAACAACAAATTATATTTATTCTGTCGAAAATCACAATTATTTTACATTAAAAGTTTATTCTCAGAAAATAAATTTAGATCAAGTCTAGTTTAGTGTAAAGGATTGAGATCTGGTGATCTCTGTGGCCAAGAATGTGGTCCTCCACGTCCGTTCCACTTATTAATATAGCTTTCCGTAATATTCACTCTCGTTAGTCGACTATAATCAGAAGGAGCTCCATCATAGTGTAATATCATTTGTTGTCTTGTAAGTATAGGAATATTTTCCAATAGATCTGGTAATTCATAACGTAAAAAGTTGATGTAAACATCTCCTGTAAAGCGCTCGTCAAAAAAGTTGATCATCAATTATGCCACACCAGACATTTATAGAAAATCGTCGTTGAAAAGTAGTCTCTTTTTTGAAATGAGGATTCTCTTCAAGCCATTTGTGAGAGTTGTTCATATTGTTCATTCTGTCCCGAGTAAACAGCGATGCATCGGTAAATAAAATACATTTTACTAATTGAGGATTTGCTTGAATTCATTGGCAAAAATGTACCCATAAAAGTAAGCCATGCTGTTCCAGATGCTGAACTGTTGTAATAAGGATACAATAGATTGCTATGTAATGTTAGCCATACTCTCCAATGAGGAATATTCGCACGTGCTTAAAATCCTCCTGGTACTTAATTCTAGACTGTCTTCAATTATCTACAAAATATTTTCCTGCTCAATCAAATTTTGCTGCTCAGGACGTTCATAGTTAGTTGACATTGTTGGAAATGAACCATGCATTCGCAGATGTCGAAATACAGAATCAAATGTTTGACGATTTGGCATTCTTCTGTTTGGAAATCGTCGTTGATACTCTCTAAGGATAACTCGCGAATTTCCATCACAAAATCCATAAACGTAATGTATGTCGACATACTCTTCGTTTAAAAACAACACAGGCATGTTAACAGAAAAGGTATTACTAGAAACACGTTCACACAGTTTACTACATAAACTGATGTAGCGGTACGCTACAATTACATTTAGTACTGCCCCAATAAATATATATTTGCTTTCCGGGAATTTACGAGCCATATAAATTATACTTAGAATTATCCGAGATTATTCCAAATAAATGTATTTAGCAAATGAGATTAGAATAAGTAGGCTGTAAACATAAATTAGTTGTTGTTTATTAGGGTACATAAGCACAAACCGAGTAGGTAATGACCCGGATAAGTGTTAATTAGGATAGGGTAATAAAAGTAGGTACCTGGGGACAAGGATAAAAACCGAAAACATTTCGAGGCACGAACCAGAAGTCTTGAAGCCTAGTTCCTGCTCGGTTGTGTCTCGTGTTACCAGCGAAATTAGTAGAATAAAGTTTTCCATGCTACTTAGAGTTTTCCTCCTCACTTGAAGACCAAACCACTATACTGACGTTTATTTTGACATGTCAACTATCACTTGTTTTATCAACTAACATATTCATAGCTAGCGAGAGTGATGCCAACTAACATTATTTCTAAACTTTATAGATCCATAGCTCGGTAACAATGGAGAATTGAACCCGTGTATATTATTACTTTTTTAGTTTGTCCAGTACATCATGCAACATCCTGTGTTTGTAATCGACGTCATGCCACTCAAATGTAATCGCCTTATATTGAACCAGAGCTGACTAACACGAAATTTTAGTGCCAGTGAAACATTTACTTGGAAAATTGTGTGGATGCTAATACAGAATTGTTTCTGAATATATATTTTTTTGTGACTCATACAACAATTGCTGTATTAACCAGTCCTATATGTTCGCTTGATGTATTAAAAAAGGTCACGAGGATTCAACAGCTACATTATGTTTGATTCCTAGTAAGCAGCCTGCGCATATGTTCATATATATATCTCTCGAAATCGCATCTTCTAAGAACGCCTTAAAAAACCCACGAAATATGAATTACTTACTTACATAAAGCTTCGCTTGATCCCTGTCAGATCTGGGAATCTAAATATAAAAAGTTGCTAGGAGCTCTCGGGAATTTTGTGGCACATCTAAGATACATAAAGAGCTTATCAGTTCTTTTGCTATGGCTTTAGGATTTTCCGGCTAATTTCTTTCGTGATTCGAGGGGACTAAATCCTTGGAAATAAGAGGAAAATTAATTGGTACTAGTATCTGTAGGTATCTGATTCGATTTTACGAATGTTCTTCAGTACTGGATCAAATCGGTTCTGATTTTAACAGTAATTAAAATATACAGGGTGTTACAATGTTCCATCAACAAAATAAGGATAAAATTCACATGAACGTCTGTCCGCAAACGCTTCGGTTTTGAGAGGATTGTTTTTTTTATATACGTTTCCTAAGATATTTAATGGCAATGTTTAAATAATTGAAAATGCACATGATCGAGATGTGCTTCAGACTTATCGATACATTAATTTGAAGAATGTCTGGCTTCGTTTCTTGGTATAATTGAATTTTTAATATTCTAAACTTTGACATTGTTAACAAAAGTTTAACTGTAATGTCAAGCGCCCGTAAAAATAAATCATCACATATACCTAACACATCTTTGCAATCAGAAATAAACCCTGAATGCAATATGAAAATAAAATCCAAGAAAAACTGCTCAAAAAGCTAAAAAAACATTAAATCTAAATTTTAAGCCTGTATTAAAAAAATTGTTTTATATATCAACTTTTTGATCCCATCAATTTTTTCGTATTTTTAATTGTTTTGATTTTTTAATCAAACTACAACTTGACATTTGCGTACAAAATCAGTAGCGTCACTAAGAATTTAAAAATAATGTAAAAATATATTAAAACAAACTTACCAATACCTAATTTTGACGAAAATGGCAGGTGGACATTTCACCGGCAATATACGAGGTGTTAGAAGTTTGACTGCCTTAATTTTAACAGACGATAGAATACATTAAAATAAACAAAAAAACCATATATGACATGGGTCCTAAACTCAACCATTTCCGAGAAAAAAATTATCAAAATCTCCAACTTGATGTACAAAAGTTTGATTAATTAAGAAATATTGACATAACTGCGTGCATAGAATACCATAAAATACAATGTTTATCACTTTTTTGAACTTCTTTATGCTTAAATTTAAAAAACAATTACCGTTGTAATAGATTTAAAATTCGATAAAATTCATATCGAACAATGTGACAACGGCGCGGCGGATAACACAAGTTACTTAGCTGTTCAGCAATACACAATTCAGTTGGTATCTGGAATTGGACCGTGTCTGAGTGTTTTTCGCGTACCACTATTACCTTTTCTTGAGGTGTTTTCCAGCGAGTGCGCGAAAATTGGATTCGAAGGTGTCGTCCGTGCATCGAAAATGGTGGTGGACATTTTGAGCATACGTTGTAGTTTGTTCTGTAATTGTGCGTTTAAAAATTACTTAATTTTGCTCTTTGGTACGTACCTAAATTTTTTTAATACGTATGATTATTTGTGCGACGTGAATCTTTGGGTGCTTTAATTACATATTTTTCAAATTTATAATTTGATTAAAAGTTAAGTTCTTGTTTTAAGAGATTCATAATTACTAAAATTAGAGGTAAAATTTAAGCACAACACTATCTTTGTACTACAAAATAAATACATTTTATTTCATTTATTTAAAAACTGGAAAACAATTATCTTGAATTTTATAAATGTGTCACAATAATAGTTGTTTACATTTTTCCCATAGGACAAGTCTGCCGCATTGTGATCCGCAATATTAATACTCGCTGTATTTTGAAAACTGTTAATTTTACGCCCCTGTAATATACAACTTTTTTGTTCATTTATGATTACTCTATCTCATGCTGAAGTAATGGCAGTCAAACTTCTTACACCCTGTATAGGTATATATGTATATTTAAAATGGCATATAGGTATGTATCTTTAAAATGACTTTTGTAGGAATGTTTGTCAACGTGCAACAAATTTTTAGAATTAACGTTCTACATATAGCTAAAGATGAAATAATTGCATATTTAAAACAACAAAATGTTTATGTACTTCCCTCACGTAAACACTGCTTTGTAGCTTCAGCACCATACCAGTGATAGCTATTAAATTAACAGTCTAGTTTTTATGTATTTGACTTTCACACTGATAGAACTTCCAGCCTGGTAAAACATTCCTCAAATACGATATTTTGTTACTGTTCCATTGCACAGCATATTTTAGGCATAAGCATCTGCACTGAACTGTCAAACTCGATTAATAAGATGGCTTCAACTCTGGTGACCTTACTAGTTAGCGAAGATCATTGGTACCAATCTGTCTACCATTAAAGATATAAAACAAATGAAAGTAAAAGAAAATAATACAAAATTTACTTATTTTTAGAACTACAATATCCAAACGAACAAAGTCGATATTCATACTTTTGGTAATTGGAAATCACTTGGTATAGGGGTACTTAGTAATTTGTACGAGGTGTAGTAATTGTAATGTAGATTGAAACCTAGAATTAAGTCCAGGAACGTGATATAATACTAATGAACCTACATTTAATGTAAAGGGTGATTTCATTTTAAATACAGAAACTGCAGGACTAGATGCATTACCAAAAAATAAGTAGAGTTTGCTCTATAAACTTTTACCCTGCGGAATTCGGTATTCGAGATACAGGGTGTTAAAGTTTACAAAAAAATGTATTTTTTCTGCTATACCTGTATCTTCATAATGCGCTGACGGAATTGAATGAAATGTACTACAGCGTATTCACTTAATTAGACCTTTTATTGAATGTAATATTAACATTGTGGCTTTAACCAGCGGCGTGCTACTGCAGGTGCCGCCCCATTTTTCTAAGAAAAAGTACGCCACTGGCGGTTTTTTGTAGAAATAATGTTACATTCAGGATTGTTACGTTAAATGAATGAAAAATGTTTCTTGGCATTTTTTAATAGTAGTAGATGTTTAGGAAATATTTGGGCTTGTTTTTTTTTACGTTTTATTGAATTTTCCTTATAAATTAATCCGTTTATTTGATGAAAACCTTCTGGTTTTAACCAGTAACATATAAAATGAATATAATTGTAAACATAATTCACCTGCGACGAGGATTAATAAAATAAAACAAGAAAACAATAATTCTTGAGGTGCACGAGGTGGATAAGTGGGACTCTAGTCGCGAAGTCTAGTCTAGTCTTACGCGAAGTAAAGGTTCTTTTTTTTAATGAAAACTTGATTATTAAACGAATATGTTCATCAAATGATAATTCAGTAACTAATATAATACCAAGATCGATAAATTGCGGTAAATCTACTAAAATTCACCAATTTTACAATCAAAGTTTAGTTTAGTTTAGTTATTTTGTGCAAAACGTTGACTTTTAAAAATCTATTTCTAGAACATGTAGTTAGGCCCTATCGATCTGTCTCAAGACTGTCCTATCCCTTGTCGCGTTATTAGCAACGTGCTAGATTAAATCCGAGGACAATGAGATATTGAATCCCAAAGGATATCCCATATACGGCGACGTTGACTAACAAGTCACGTTCTCTATAAATTCACGATAGTGTCTGTCTGTCGTCACTCCTGCTCGCGAGCTGACTCACAGGAGATGCATCCATCTACCGAACGTGTTCTGACCTGTTCCGCCTCGACTACGAGTATACTGATGCGCGTGCAACGATTCTATTAACTATTTATGTCAAATTGCGTCAAAATAACTTGAAATTTTAAGGTTAAACATTTTCGTTTGGTGAAAGGACTCCGCACAAACCTTATGGAAAATGGCTTTCGGTCAAAATGGCTGAAATTGAAATATGATATACTTAGCTCTCGCCTTCCTGAACAAAAGTTGTCATGGGCCCAAAGCGATCCTATGTGTAGGTTTAAAGATATAGACAATATAGAGAATATTTGAAGCTAACGATTTCATAGCACGGTGCTGAATATAAGTGCGGGATAGGTGTATGTATTCTCCGTATATACAGGGTGAGTTAGTTTTTTTGTAGACAAACTCTAACAGGAGATAGAACACATGTTTTTAAAAAGAAAAGTTCCTATAAACATATGTCGTAGAAGGCTTCGTTTCCGAGATACGGGGTGTTGAATATATTTTTTGTTTCTCGAATATTCATTATAACTTATAAACGAATGCTTAGATTTTTTTCATGTTTGGGAGATAATGCCTATTAATTAAGGGGCATAAAACAAGCGATAAAAATGGAGGGAGGGGATGCTCAACCCCTTTCTTAAACAGAACTTCTACGCCAATGACTATTTAAAAAAAACTGTTATATTCATTATCTACATATAGCTTAACAAAAAAAATGTCCAATCTTCTGTCTCGAAATTCCTGTGCGTTTCCGAGTTATTTTGATTTTTAGTGTTTGTTGTGGTACTAAATTAAGTAATTTATTTATTTCAATTATCGGCTAAATATTTAATTCTTGCAACGAAACCTACCTAAATATGGTTTGTTAAGGATTTTAAAAAGCCGAATTCTCTTATTCTTTATCTCTTTCCAATGTAGTCAAAATAAATATTTGTTATATCAAGCTTGATATAACTAGCTATAGCTATAGAGTATAGCTATACTCAAATACAAGACTTTTATAAGTTGAAATCTGTTACATTACATACATACAACACATTATTGTGCAGTTGCCAAAAAGTTTTAAGAAGCTGTTAATTAAATATTGTTATAAATTCAAAAAATTTCTCCATAAACATTAACATCAATGTTCATTCAATGTTTTTTTTTGGAATTTAGTTGCAGTACATTAGTATTTACGCAGCACATAATAAATAAGGATTGTTAAAATTAGTGTACTAAACAGATTTCAACTTATAAAATTCTTGTATTTGAGTACGGCTTGATATAACAAACATTTATTTTGACTACATTGGAAAGAGATAAAGAATAAGAGATTTCGGCTTTTTAGAATCCTTAACAAACTATATTTCGGTAGGTTTCGTTGAAAGAATTAAATATTTAGCCGATTATTTTTTGACGTTTCTTAAAACCAATGAAATGCTTCTTTATTTGTCACAAGGGTAAGTTTCAACCAATTATGTCATTATTATAGTGGGAATAAATCTCTTGTGATTATTCTCGGGAATAATCACTGTGGCTTTTATTTGCGTAGCAAGTGTCAGATAGTTGTCAAAATAATTACCTAATTGTGTCAACGCGATATATAAAATGGGTGAAAATCATCGGTTTAGTACCTTTTCTGATGCAGAAATAACAAAAAAGATTGTAGAAACTACTTCGAAAAATACTCTAATAAGTAATCAGTCTATATGGAGACAATTTAAGACCTTCACCAAAGAAAGAAATTATATTCTGGATCAATCTACTACAACAGCTACTCTGGCATTGATTTTGAAAGATTGGGCTTATAACATGAAAAGAAAAGACGGAAATGATTATAAAGAAGCAGTAATAAAGACAATGTGGAATAAAACGGCAAAATTAGTTCAAGAACTTTACTTTAATAAGTATAACAGGTCCTTTGATCCTTTCCATNGTAACAGGTAGGTAGGTAATAGCTGTTAATAGAAGTAATACTGTTAATAGGCAACTACAGTTTTTTCAGTGAAACATTTTTGTATTATTAACTCTTCTATTTTAATTGTACTTTTAAGACTAACATAATTCAAATTAATTTTTAGAATATTCTTAAATTCTCATCAAATGAAGTTGTACGAGTATATCTTTTGATATACTAGATTCTAGTTATTTGGTGCCAGAGTGTAACAGATGTATTTAAAATTATCAACTTTTATTATATTCTTCCAACTTTCTTTTGTTATATTTGACATCAATACTTTTTTAAATAACATTGATATATAAAATAGGATAACTTTTATGAATAAAATATCATAGAAAGGTACAAAGACTTTGTTCTATGCAGAATTATAGGGGAGATTGAGAAACATTGATGGCATGATCCAGGTTGATATTTATTTGTCGAAAAAAAGGGTTGTATGAGCATATCTCAAACAGATGATACTATATGGCAAAAACTGTTAAAGACTAGTAAGTAAGACTTATAGAAATTTGTCGTGAAGCTGCATTTAAAATTGAAAAGTTTCGCAGCTTTTTAGTTTCAGATTAGAAGTGCGTTATCTTTTGTTGCTCACGACGGCATATTTTCAATGGCAATAGAAGGAATGGAAGGAACCAACCGGTAAAATATAACAGTATCAGAAATTTAAAGGGTAATTTTTATTTAAATATAACGCTTTAGTTTAAATATAATTACCATGTGGTTTGATATAAGTAACTCTCATTATCAAATCCGGTATCGAAGAACTTTGTTTGACTTTATTCGATAAGAATAAAGAAAAATTGATTTGTTTAAATTAGCTTAATACTTCTAAAATAAAATTAAAAATGCTACAGATAATAATAAAATTATATTTTTTGAAATAATCCCAGTATTAATTAAAAAATATTTTCATAAGCCCTCCAATTTGCGCAGGTTTCTGTCTCATCTAACCTAAGACGTTGTGGTACTTATCTTGAAATCTGGGCTTCGAAACAAAAGACCATCCTCACAAAGAACAATACGCAAATCCAGGTCTGCTTCGTCTTGAGATACCGGGCGATTGTTTGCATTTTATGAGGTAACCCGAGAATTCGGACTAGTATCGGACTACAATCGTCCCGACTACAAACCAAAATAAACCAAAATACCTATGCGGGTAATCACGTTCTGCACGTGGGAGGGCAATTGGGGTTTGATGAGAACCGAAAACTGCGAAATACTGGCTTCATTAATGCGGGACTGTTTGTTCAGCTTCCATGGAATAATTATTATCCCTTGCTGTGAGCATGAACAGCCAATTGTGTCCTTGCGCCCATTAGCACTTGTACGGTGACGAGACGACTGCGACATTTTGGCTTGCCAGAATCAATAGGGGTATTATTTCCATCATAATATTTGATATTTGATAGATTTCAATCAAGGAATTTCCCATATCTCGGAAACGAAGCTTTCTACAACATATGTTTATAGGAACTTTTCTTTTTAAAAACATGTGTTCTGTCTCCTGTTAAAGTTTGTCTACAAAAAACTGACTCACCCTGTATATACGGAGAAAGGGAGATATACATACACCTATCCTGCACTTGTATTCAGCACCGTGCTATGAAATCGTTAGCTTCAAAGCTCTATATCTTTAAACCTACACATAGGATCGCTTTGGGCCCATGACAACTTTTGCTGAGGAAGGTGAGAACTATATCATATTTCAATATCAATTTCAGCCTTTTTCCATAAGGTTTGTGCGGGGTCCTTTAGATATAAACGATGAAGAGTCATTAAATAACGAATTGAAGACCTTGATGCAAGAAGGGAATCAGTAATATATCAATTTTTCCGAAAAGGAAGGAAACGTTTTTTTTTGTTAGCTGTAAGTTATTGTGGTTGGCTAAACAAATGGAACATTTACATTTCAGTTAGAGTTAAATGTTTTTATAAATAATGATGAGATACCTAAAAATTTATGTGGCATGATTTGTTTATGTTTTTAAATTTACACCAGATGGAAGAAGTATTGATTTCTAGGAAATAAAAGTTTTTCAAATACGATAAAATTCGAGCTGAAATAGGACAACCAGAAGAACAACTACCACGCCCAGCCCAGATACCAGTACGGATCGAATCCACTCCAGTAGATGGAAAATCTGGGAAGCCACTGAGGAGCTACCGTTGGATGCGATCGAACGTCAACTCTGGTAAGCTGCAATTCACTAACCAGGTCAAGACGTAACATCAAATGCTGATCTACACAAAGGAAGCCACGATGGAAAGAAGCCAACAAACGTGAGTCTCCAATCGGCACCCTATCAGTAATATTTGATGCTTTCAAAGAAAGCACAACAATTAGGTTTGTAATTTAAAAAATCATCGATGAGTTATTTTTACTTCATCGACAGTTTTCTGAATTTTCATGGTTAAAATGAACATTAATGCTTATTATTTTCAATAAATCCCGTGTTTATTGTAGATACGTATTGAATAAGAGTTCAAGTATCGTTTCAGGGACGGTTTTCTTATACAAACCACCAAGAAAAGTTCAAGGAGTGTACGCGAGAAAATCACCCCAGTTTTGTGTTTGTTCGACGCTTTTCGCTCGAGGCTACATCTCCCCCGTCTAAGTTTAGAACCCGCTGTGAATCGGGGTCTGAGACGCGTAAACGTTGGGCCAACAACACGGAAAATATCTCCCGAGTTACGTGGTCTGTGTGAGCTTTGTCATCGGCCGGATTTACGAGGAAAAAAAACGGTTTACGATCGACACTCTTGTCTCTAATTACGTTAATGGCAGATTACGACGGGATTTCTCTTTTTGGGAGCGAAAGTAAAAGGGGATGAATTTAGTTAATTACGAGTAGTAGTCAGGTTTAAACGTGTGCTACACAAATGAAACAATTTTTTTCTTGGATATTAAATTTGACCGCACAAAACTAACTTCACATTCGTGTTTAGCACTAGTCAACGTATATGATGTTTTAAGCTTCTGCTGTTATATTAAATAATTACTTTTTTTTTAATTGCAAACCACTTCTTAATATGGCTCTTTAGAAAATTTAAAATAAACCCAAAACCCAAAAATTCCGTTTAAAATAGGATACTGGTTGTTACTCCCGGTATAACAGTAAGGAATAGGATGTGGAGAAACCCCCGTAAGTATATGAGTTTTTAGATTTCAGTTAAACTTCTTTCTACACTTTTAATCAAAAAATGTCGTGACATCAGTCCTTTATTTTCAGCGATTTACCTACTCTCTGCAAAAAGTGTAGTTACATAAACTGTTTTTAGTAGTTGTAGCTTTTATATGCAAACTGAGGCACGTAAATGTTGTAAAAGCACCCGCAAATTGAGAAACGGAAAATTCGCCCGGTGTTTTAGTGCTGAAATCGAATAAATCCGAATTGCATGTTTACTTTCGTCGCCCCTAAATTTTGTTAGCTGATATGAATGAAATGAACGAAAGAAATGGAAGTTGAAATGACACGTAGTGACATATGAGGGGGAACCCGGACTTTCAAATTAAAATCCAATCGGGGCGAAAATACTGAAGGCAACCGCGGAAAAATAGCATAGGTATATTAAGCCTTATATAGAGGGTGTAGTTTTAAGTAGGTAGTGAAACAGTTTTTTATATGCGTTTCTCACTGTGCGTGGTATTGTGTCTTTATTGTTAAATTTCTACGTGTTATGAAAAAACATGCATGCGCCCCACGTTGGGCGCCATAACTTTATAGCGTATGTTTTAAAAGTTCATACTATAAAGGGCAAACGGCAGTTCATGTAACGGGGGCAATGGGCAGTGAGTTAGTTCTAATTTTGTTGATTACAACATACAAGTTCGTCAGTTTGAGGAAAACGTTATAGGGGAGATAAAAAGATGTTAAACGGGCTCCAACCTACAAGTAAATGGAACTAAAATAACCCCATAACGGTTTCCTCACCCCGTAAGTAGGGATTTGGAGCAAAAAAATGCACAAGTAAAATTCACCAGTATATTTCTCACAAGTGGTGGTCCAGGGGTTTACTGGATGTTCTACGAGTACGTGGGTGTCTGCAGGTGGTTCTGCTGTATCGGACTCGAAGAACACAAATCTGAAGACCAAGGGTTGACTTAATTCTCTGTCAGGCTACCATAAAGTTTGTCCGATTGCGGGACTCAAAAGTTCGGTAACTTTATTTAAATATTAGCTACTCAATCTTCGCTAATAAAAACTTTACTTCGATATTAATTCGAATCTTTATAAATTAATTTGAATCCTTATAAATCTTTAAATTTTAAAAATTATTAAATTAAATCATATAAAAAACTCAATCAATATGATTGGTCGTTTGAACAAACTAAATTTTAGACTGGGCAACTGCTATTTAATCACCACTGAACAGGTTCTAACACTGACCCCGATCTAGGTCTGAACTATGTTATCTAGTTCACTAATCATGTATTATGGGTCGATCGAGTTCTTAAGTCGATGTGATAGAAACAAATATTTACATGATGTATCAACAATACAGCAGTATACAGGTGGAAACAAAATTAACTAGGTGTGATAACAAAGTTGAATTTTATATCAAAATCTCAAGAAGCTGTAAAATGTTGTACACGAGCAGTGTTATTGTTAAAAAAAATAGTGACATTCACGCTGTACAGATAGTGAATGTTTCACTATGTTGCTAAAGGTTAAAAACAGCGCACGTGTAAAAATAACCCATCCAAAGTTACACCCTGTAGAAGCCGACAAATCATCCGTTTTTTTTTTCATTAAAAAAGGTGCAACAGAAGGTATCAGTTATTGAAAAATTTTCGTCGACATTTTCTTCAAGTTTCTTGCTGCTCTTTTGATTTTGAATATGTTCGCAAAAATTGCTATTTTTCAAACAGTAATTTAATATTTAGTGATGTTTTAATTGATACCTATATTAGTAAGGCACTTTATTAAAGTTCTGTAAGTTATTAGATTATCCTTGATACTGCTTGGAAGAATAACAGGTGCTATTATACAGGGTTTCGATTTTCGACAATAGGGTTTTATTTTTAAGGGTTACAGCTGATAACAAAATAATGCGTTTTACAAAAAAATCCTTTAATAAAGTCTTACTTTTGAAGTTTCTGACATCGCGTCGGTTCTGTAATTATTAATTATATACATTATTTCCACTGCTCTTGCTGTCATTTATAACGTCATTTCTCTTTGATATTTTAATATTGCTTTAGTTCTAATTATAAGTTTTGGTTTGGGTTTTTGGAGGATTAGGATTTAGATTTTAGTGTAAGCGTGTGGATATTATTGTTAGCATTTTTACAAACTTTTTGCTGGCTGGTTTCCAGCGTGGTCTTTTGGTCTCTGAAACCGTTTCAGAGAGAAACTTTAAAACTATTTTAAAGCTCCTTCTGAAAAAGAGAGAGATATGGTTCTCGAAACGTCAAGTAACCTAAACCGGCGACGTGGCAACTAGCCAAGAAATTGTTCACTCTTTGACCTTCGTAGTGAGTAGTGCCAAAATGGCAAACCTACTCAGTAATAACGAACTTGTGCACATGGTTCTAATTTATGGAGAATGACTTCAAAATTTTGCAAAAGCATAACGACAGATAAATATCTCGTGAAGTTAGTGCACCACACAATGAAGTGGATTTCATTCTTTTGAGTGGCTATTAGAACTGTTGAGAATGAAAATTTCACTAAATGTGTGTTGGTGTTTTTTGAAAAATGTACCATTTAATACTCGACAGGGCATGTGGTTTTTGCCCGATAGTGCTCCACCATGCTTCCAACGCGAGGTACAGAGTTTTTTAAATTAAATATTTCCTGGAAAGTGGATCGATGGTACTCCCTATCAATATTCTTGTGGACATATGAGATCTCTGCTTGCTGTATAGAACAGAAAGCATAGAACTCGAATCAGAAACAACTCGTCAGCAAGGAGTATTACTAACATCTAAAACTATGTTTCTTCTTAATCTTGTTCAGGATCGTAACATAGAATTGTTGGATAAGGGAAAAGGCGAATATTTAAAAAGTTCAAAGTGTGAACTTTTATTCATATACATATTATTTTTACTGTTTCATTCTGACATAAAAAAGCAGTTGTTAAAATTAAAACCCAACATTCAAAAACACGCTGTAAGTATATCAGTTTCTAAATGAAAATAAATAAATTTCTTTATTACAATTTGTGTAAATATATCATTGTAACTACCTAACAAAAACTTATTTTGTCATATAGCAGTTACCTTTGTCCCCAAAGAATTGTGAAATATATTTACATCCATCAGGTGATATTTTTTCCAAAGAGAAACAGTTGTTCTTTCTGTTGTATCTCTACATCTGGAGCAAAGCAATTTTATTTTAAATTTATCTCCCTGTCCGAAAGCCAAATTAAATTTGGACCTTTTTTTATCCCTCATCCAATTCTACCTCTTCGAGCTATAGAAATTCCCATAAACCCATGGCTTTATGATCATAACGCGTGTCAAACGTATAAGGCCGTACTCGGTTTGAACATTTCCAAGACTGAGGATCATATTTTTTTCACGATATACAAAGTGAGCCAGATTAAGGCAAAAGTAATAAATTTTTATTCGAAAACTTTTGTACGAGATATTAAGTATTTTGAAAATGTATTCAAAATATTAAATATGTATATCTGTTGAAAAATTGAAAATGGAAGTTCGATAAAAATACTTGAATAACATATTTTATATACGTATAGTGCAAATGAATGAAATAAATTCATTATTTTGTAATTTGCTGACTTGCTATAATTTGCTACGTTCTGCTACATATGTGCTTTCCATCATCTGAGTGACTGTTTTGACTTCATCGATGTTTTTTTTAAATAGACATGTGGGATATGCAATAGCTCTTTGAAAGGTCTTGTAATTCTCTATTCAACCATGTCAATAAGTTTAGAATTTTATATAGTGCTAATAAACGAAATTCTAAAATTACAACAAAATATGTATTTTCCACAACCCAAATTACAATAGATTTTTAAATTGATGACCCTCAGATATAATACAGTGAAAAAGATGAACAGAAAACTCTTCTCAAACTTTGTTTATAACTTTCGGAGTTATGTGTACCATCTCCATCCGAAAGCGTTGCATCTAGATTTTGTAGTCTATTTTGGTATATTTTTAAATATCTCCCATGAAAATAAATCTAGAGAAGTTAAATTTGGGGATCTAGGTGGCCATTCAATTGATCCTTTTCGCCTTATCCACTTATCTCGAAAGACATCATCCAAGTAATTTCTTTCCAATACAGTATAGTGTGAAGGTACACCATCTTGCTGAATAAACAAATAATTTATATTTGGAAACAGCCGATTTTGTTCAGGGACCAAATCTTTTTGCAGAAATCGTAAATATCGAGGACCTGTAAGGTCCCATGATCCTATTATCATCAATTAATTGTTCCCGCCCATACATTCACCTTCTCTGGGTACTGAGTGTGATATACAGGGTGTTAATGAATAGGTGTTACAAACGGATATGGTATGTAAAAAATCCAAAAATAAGTGCAGTTTACTTAATAAACATATGTCCTAAAGCGGCTCATTTTCGAGATACAGGGCGTTGAAATTTAAAAATAATAAACTATTTTTTCCTGTAGCTCCGGTATTAGTTAATATTTCTTTATCAAACTCAACAGACAGATTTACTAGCTTAAAGGATGCATAAATATGGCAGAAACCATTTATTGGCTTCTTCTAGTGGCGTGCGATAGGTGTCGTTTCACCTTTTATCCCCCCTAAATTGTGCGGCACTGTACAAATATTAGTTTTTCGTATGTTTTTGAATTTGCTAGTATTTTTTACGTAAATAATGTATACTTGTTAGACTTCCATAAAATGAGTATTATCAAGTTATTAACATTTACATTACTGAGGTCACCTTATGCTCCAAAAACTATGTTTTTCTATGCTATGCTAGTTTTCGAGATACAAAAAGTTAAAGTTGTTTAAAAGGTATTTTTATTTTGCACAAAAAAATTACAGTAAATGCTCAAAATTACGGCCACCAGTAGCGATACAAGCGTTAATTCTTCGAAGCATATTTGTGTACATTCGGTCAAAAGTGCCAGGCGTCGTTTCGATCTCCTGCGCTGCAGCTAGAATGCGTGCTACCAAATCTTCTTCTGACTCAACAGGAGTTTCATAAACTAGACTCTTCATATGGCCCCACAAATAAAAGTCAAGCGGGGTCATGTCTGGGGAACGTGGTGGCCACGCCATAGGTAATCCACGGCCAATCCATCTTACACCGAATTGTTGATTAAGGTGATCTCGGACAACAAGCGAAAAGTGCGCTGGCGCACCATCATGCTGCAGCCACATTTCCTGTCGAATGTTTAATGGCACATTTTCTAATAATTCTGGAAGTACTTGTTGTAGGAACGTTAAATAAATAGGACCTGTAAGACGATTTGGAAGAAGGTGCGGACCAATTAAGCGCCCGTCAATTATACCAGCCCAGACATTGACGCCAAACTTCTGCTGAAATCTAGTGGAGCGAATGGTGTGAGGGTTTTCTTCAGCCCAGACATGGTTGTTGCGAGAATTAAAGATCCCTTCTCGTGTGAAGGATGCTTCGTCTGTAAAAAGCACAAACCGCGGAAAATTTGCTTGCAACTGACACTGTTGAAGAAACCAATGGCAAAAGTTTAGTCGTGGCTGAAAGTCGGCGGGAGTTAAAGCTTGAACCTTTTGTATATGATAAGCGTGAAGCTGTTGCTCGCGTAAAACTTGCCAAACGCTTACATGGTTTACATGCATATTCTGAGCAATACTTCGACTGCTGGTGGATTGGTTTTCTTCTATCCTATTAAGAACTTCTTCTTCGAACCTTATCGTTCTGCGGTTTCTCCTTACCCCGCAGTTAACCCTATTTGTTGTAAAAGTTCCTGTTTCCTGCAACCTGCGAAACACTCTTCCAAATATCTTATGTGAAGGGGTTGGACGATTTGGAAATCGGATTGAGTATAACCGACGGGCAGCCCTGCCATTACAACGCGCTTGACCGTACATTAATATCATGTTTGCATAATCAGCAGAAGTATATTCATTCATGATGTATGAATGTTTTAAACGAATGGATAAAGATATCTATCTAATAATTAAAACTTACAAACTAAACTTTACACTAAAATAACAATAATAATTAAAAACTGCCTCGTTTCACAATCGAAAATAATTTGACATTAAAATACAAGTAATGTCAACGGCAAATGTTTTTTTTCCAACATTTTAAACTTGCTTGAGGAATACGGAAACCTTGAATGTTTTGTATCTCAAAAAGAAAAAGCGACACATGTATGCATTTACTAAACAATTTCGTGAAAAATTTACTCAACATGTCACTTTTTAAAAATTTTTGGTTTTTGGAGCATAAGGTGACCTCAGTAATGTAAATGTTAATAACTTGATAATTACTCATTTTATGGAAGTCTAACAAGTATACATTATTTACGTAAAAAACACTAGCAAATTCAAAAACATACGAAAAACTAATATTTGTACATTGCCGCAAAATTTAGGGGGGATAAAAGGTGAAACGATACCTATCGCACGCCACTAGAAGAAGCCAATAAATGGTTTCTGCCATATTTATGCATCCTTTAAGCTAGTAAATCTGTCTGTTAAGTTTGATAAAGAAATATTAACTAATACCGGAGCTACAGGAAAAAATAGTTTATTATTTTTAAATTTCAACGCCCTGTATCTCGAAAATGAGCCGCTTTAGGACATATGTTTATTAAGTAAACTGCACTTATTTTTGGATTTTTTACATACCATATCCGTTTGTAACACCTATTCATTAACACCCTGTATATGCATCCAATGTGAATTTTCTGTTGCCCAATACCGACAAGCTTGACGGATTTCACGATCATTTTAAGAGGAATTTAGCTTCATCAGAAAACATTTGTCTTCTTAGAAACATCGGATTTCGGTTTTTTCCATTAAAATTTCACTAAATTCGATTCGTTTATAAAAATCGTCTTCCAGAAGCTCCTGAAGTAAACTAACTTTGTAAGGATGCCACTTTCTTTTGCATTCTCAGAGCTGTTTATGCCACTTTTTCTTTTTTTGCATTCTCAGAACTGTTGAATGATCATTCATATTATTATCTAACGCTACTTACCGTGAACTGGTATGGGGAATTTCTTGAAATGCTACATATCCTATTTGACCATTTTTAGAAAGTTTCAGTTCTTGACCTCAAAATTGTGGAGAACCATGGTCTATCCCTTTTTTATATGTGAACATTCTTTAATAGAGTTGTTAAAAATAAGTTTATTATATTGTCTAGGTCGGACTGAAATTTTTCACCTACGATTGTAACAGATGTCGAAAATGTAGTACAATATTTCATAACTGTGCAAAAAAGCTACAATTTATGGCTCAGCGCAGTCGAAAATCGAGTACGGTGACACATAAGACTAATATGATGCGCGGATGAACTGCAGGATGTTTAAAAATAACCAGGAACACCGACTGACTCCTTTCCAACTTTCGCACGTGCTGTGGGGAAAGAATTATATGCGAGAAACAGCTGTTTTCCGATCGTTACCTTCCGAGAGAATTTATATTTGGCTAAATTGTTATAATTGCTCCGTCTCGGTAATCCTTTGCGATTCCTCCTGGGAATGAACATCGTTTTGTGAGGCTCTTTAAAAAACATGAACCGCGTGGTCTTTTCAACGATGACACTTTTTCAAATTTAGAATTACTTATGACGATCGTAAATTACTTTTTTTCTTATGAAAGAAGAAACATTGCTTAAACTTGCCCCGTTAGTAATTTAACTTTTCAAAAACAAAGCCTCATAAAAAAAACAAATTAAAGATTTAGATTTCTAAACTTTTTTTAGGCGATTGTGAACCACCCTGGTCCCCTTTTATTACGTGCCTGGATTGAAATAACATGAGTCAGAAGTTAATGGCATGAGGACAAATGTGAGAGGTCAAGAGGTTAAATGTTATTGACCTTTGAACTTTGAAATAATATTGTCAGGTATTTTGTTGTATTCTAAAGCTTTTTTGTTGTATTTCATGTTTTCTGAAACCGTTTACTTTGACTAATTTTACATACAGTTGATTTGATAGATTTTTTGATAGATTCTAAACGTGATTCGACTAATTTTGATGTATTTTGAAGCTTTGATTAGGAGTATAATTTAAAATATGGGTCCAACCTAATAAAGGAGATGCAATGCAAGGTAGCTAACCCAAGATCGTAAAAAAAATATGTAAAATATATCTAAAAACTTTAAACTATTCCAGGAGCTTGCAAACAATATTTACATAATACGAAAACCTCTAAATGCGTCAAAATACCTAGAAAACTTCGAAAATAATTTCGGTTCGCATCATTACCTATTGAAATAGCTTCAAAATTCACCAAATTTACCAAATTCGCTAAATAATCAGTTAAAAAAGCAGCTGTAAAATACGTCGAAGTACACTGGAATGACTTTAGGAAGCATTATAATAGATTAGAATTGAAAATACATCAAAGTAGCTTCAAAATGCACAAAATTCTTACTCTATTATAAAGGTATTAAATTAATCCAAATAAATTCAATATATTTTATATATAAGTAATGTTATTCGACACCAGAAATCTAGGTATGCAAAACATATCCAACCTCAGTTATAAAAATTATATTAAAACAAAGGACCCTGTATACAAAATTACATTTTTGAGAAGATTTTTAAATATTGCAGCTGCACTTTTATGTTACATTTCACGTGTTTCACCTAGTATTGTGCAAAACCGTACTTATCTTATCAACTTCGACGTCACCTGTTACATAGTTGTTGAATAACAATGAAAAAGTAATATTGGCAGTTGGTAAAAGGAAGCACAAAAACTAACGTATGGGTGGGGCATTCTGGAAGGAAGCCAAAAATAGTCGAAGATAAGTAGTTGAAGTGAGAACAGTGTGCAGATAGGTAGCAAGACGATCGGCGGGCAGTGTGTCAAAGTAGTGAAAAGTTAATTGTTTAAAGTGTTATTAGTTAGCAGGTAATATCCTTTAAGTACTTTGTTGTTAATTGTTCTATGTAATCTTATGATTGTGATGATTATAGATGTTTCATGATAATAATTCTTTGTAAGTTTAGCTTCCATTGCTTTATGCTCAAGGGCATATATTTTTCCAAGGTAAAATTGTTATAATTATACTTAAAGTTTGCCCATTATTTATTTCATGTTAAAAATATATGTATTGTCCTGATTGCCAGACATTACAATAACGACTTCTTTGTTTCACATCTAACTTGTTTTTGCCACGATTACGTTATACGTAAAATATAGATGTTTCATGATAATAATTCTGTATATGTTTAGCCTTCATTGTCTTACGCTCAGGGGCGTATATTTTTCTAATATAAAATTGTTACAATTATTATTATAGATTGCTCATTATTTATTACATGTTAAAATATGTATATTGTCGTGACTGCCCAGATATTGCATTAACAACTTCTTTGTTTCACATTTGACTTTTTTTATCATGATTAGGTTGTTCTTTGATTTCTTGTGCTCACTTTATGTCATACGTCTATACGAGCCTTGTTGAGTTTACTAACATTTTCGCCCGTGCGGAACGAATCTGGATTAAGCTCGATTGCCTCCCGTATGGGACTCCAGTGTTATGAAGGATCTTCCGAAATCTCAACTATAGCTGGATTGCCTCCCGTATGGGACTCCAGTACCTTCCGGCTCTGCCGGCTAACTAACACCAAACCTCTTCAGTTTTACTTGGAAGTGTGTATGACTAATATGAGGTAACAGATGACATTTAGTGACACATTAAATGAGACAGGTCTTATTTATCATTAGCAAAGGTTCTTAATTTATGCCTTTGGTTAGCGGTTGTTTTGTATTTATATTTGGGTGGTAAGAGCAACGATCGTGGGTTTCTCTGCCATGCTCTTTCCCCACAGGAGCTCTAGGTGAGCCTGGCACTCTCATTTTATGTTAAATGGTTGTTAATGTTTTTGTTGTTCTTTCTATTTGTCACATGTTTAATTTGAATTGTATGTAAATAAAGGTTAGGTGTATTTACTCTGCTTTTGTTTTATATAATTAAACCATACATCCTCTCTACAAAGTTAGTAGCCAGCGCCTTCCGGTCAATTAAAAATGGATACACACAACGTAGGTAGTCCTTATGACGATCACACATATTTTTGGCCACAACGACGTTTACTTATTTTTTGTCTAGGGTTGTTATACTACAGTATAATCTTTTCATATTATTAACTAACACAAGAAAGACAAGTTTTACTTGAATACCTGTATGTATCCATCAGAGGGTTTATAGAATTATCCAAGAAACCCAGGAGACATTTGTAAGATCTACCCTCTCAAAAAAAAAAGAAAGAATCAATAATAGATTCATTATATTATTAAGTTTTTAGGGATTCCAAAAGGAATTTATATTTGATTCAATGAAATAATTTAATTTCCAGTGGTAAACATATATTCACAGTATAATTCCTATCTTCGATAAATAGAGTGGCATTCATGTCATTGATATGAAAAGTTAAGTAACGCTGATCGCGGTTAGTACTTGGATGGGTGACCATCCTGACAAGGCCCGCAATACCTTCTAGTAGCTTACATGTCGATATATTCACAGAAACTATACAAATTTAGGTGAGGTTTGTATAGGAAAAGATATTATCCCTCGAAAAGGATATAAAACCGTTGGTCCTTTGCCCAAACCATGTTAAGCAAGTAAAAGATTCCTACCCCACGACAGAGTGGGGGTTCGGAAATATTTCCAGATTGGGGGTTGCTCGTCTCCTGACGTCGGTGTTTATCCATAGTAGCAGAAATAGGCTGACGTAATATATCCAAAATGCTAAAAGATAAGCTAAGAATAGAGTGTCACATTAACCTAAAAGTCGTATCATTGTCAACAGAATACCGTTTTCTCGTGTAAGATTTTTTTAATTTTTGACTCATTCTGATTTTTTTTTAATTTTACCTCTCTAACGGGTTATTCAAAGTTCAGTCTCGTGGTATTATATCGACTAAAATTATTTGTTGCTACTTCGGGAGTACCTCAGGGTTCAGTTCTTGGCCTACTATTATTCAATATGTTCATTAATGATATTTGTGATAATCTTTCAACTAATGCTCTCTTATATGTAGATGACTTCAAGCTATTTACCTCTGTTACATCTGTTGATGACTGTATTGTATACTCAGCAAAAAAATTTAAGGAGCAGAAAAATTTCCAAATTTTTTTAGTGATATTTGAAAGGCTGTAACTTCGTGAATAATGGTCGTATCGAAAAAAAAGCTTCTTGAAGCTTGAAGATTCTAATTTTAAAATTTTACACGTTTTTTCATTTTTCTTGCGTTACTTTTCGCTTTGAATACTCATCAAATATAAAAAAATCTAAATTTTGGCAAAATATCAAATTTATCAAAACTTTTTTAAAATTTACAAAAAAAAATATTGACATTTGAAGTATTCAATGTAAAATTGTAAAAAAGGGGACCCAAAAATTTTTTTAAGAAACAATTTTTTTTTTAAATTTAATTTTTTTCAAGATTTTGAATGTGTTTTTTGCATATTTGATGAGTATTTAACGCGAAATTGTGAGAAAAATAACGCCAAAAAAATTGTTTCCATTTTAATCAGTATCAGTAGCAATAAACCTGCTCCTTTAATTTTTTATAAAACTTTGATGATTCAGCAAAGGAAAACGATTCGACCGATCGATGTCAAAATTTACAGGCCTTATGGACATGTATTGAGCTAAAAGAAAACCTACAAACATTGGTACTTTTCGCAATATTTGCAAAGTAGTCGTTGATTTTCCAAAACAGCAGAAAAAAAACAACAAAAAATCTCAAACATGCCACAAGGCCCTTGAAGATGATTGATTCAGGTTTCCAAAACCCATCTTCCGTTTGCTGTACGATCATTAGTTCATGAGACATTGATGATAAAAAAAAAGGTGACTTTTCTCTCAATAGCCGATATCTCGATGAGAAATAATCGTACAGAAAATAAAAGTAAACCAAATTGAAGCTGGTGAATAAGGCTAAATGACCCTGCTATTGATTAAGCCAGAAAAAAAATTCTGAGCCCATGTGCAGTTTTGAAAAAAAATTTTTGCTTCCCACATTTTTTTTATTGCGCCGAGAGTGACGCTCAAAAAATTTTCGATCTCAAGATTTTAAAACTAGAATCTTTAAGCTTCAAGATTCTTCTTTTTTTTCTCGATACGACCATCATTCACGAAGTTAGTCTTTCAAAAATCAGTAAAAAAATTTGGAAATTTTTCTGCTTTTTAATTTCTTTGCTGAGTTTACTTCACAAAGATCTGTTAAGAGTAAATCAATGGTGTCATAGTAATAACAATAAACCGACACTAAAAATATTAAAATATTGTATTAAGACATAAACAAGAAGCCTATTATTTACGAGTAAGGTACAGAAGTTGTGTCACGTTGCGTTATCACGATTTAAATATTTCGGTGTTTTAGGATGTTAAATGTATATATTTTGGATAGAATCCTTCTCGTATACAGGGTGTTTCTTAATATCGTGATAATATTTAAGGAGGTTATTCTTGGGTCCATTTTAAGAAAAAAACTTCATATGAACATATGTCCTAAAAGTCTTAACTTTTGAACTACAGGGTGCTAAAGTTTTATGAAAAAACGTTTTTTTTATAACTTTTGTATTACTTACCCTAGATATTTTTTCAAATTCGGTACACGCCTTCTATTCATCGACATGCATTTTCTGATGTACAAACAATTTTATTATTTTCGCCAGTATGGCGTCTGTACAGGTTTTGTATTGAATATTTTTAAAGAAAAATATGTTACGCCACTGCTTTTTCTTAAAGTAAAAATCATTTTTGAAATCCTCATTCCTTTCTGAGCAAATGTGGTGTCTTGAATTTTTTTCGTTTGACGTACGGTTATCGCATAAAAATCTTATTGGTCCAGTTACGAGAAAAAAAAAAGATTTATGTAACTTTGGACAATAATTTATTTAAGATAATAACTTTTAAACGGTGAAATTATAAAATTACAGTAATCTACATACCTTTTGGAATGGTACAAGAAAATTTCCCTGTCGTAACATATTTTTCTTCAAAAATATTCAATACAAAACCTGTACAGACGCCACTGGCAAAAATAATAAAATTGCTTGGACATCAGAAAATGCATCTCGATGAACAGAAGGCGTTTACCAAATTTGAAAAAATATCTAGGGTAATATCAAAGTTATCATAAAAATGTTTTTTCATAAAACTTTAGCACCCTGTAGTTCAAAAGTTAAGACTTTTAGGGACATATGTTCATATGAAGTTTTTTTCTTAAAATGGACCCAAGAATAACCTCCTTAAATATTAGCATGTTATTAAGAAACGCCCTCTATAATAATTGGAGTTGTGTCGGGGTAGTGTATTATTTAAGGAGGTTCGATACCAAAAGAAACATGGTAAGAATGTTTTCAAAGCAATTGAAATCTGTTAAGAAATATGCAAACTGACTTGTGTAAAAATATTAGATCGATTGACAACGTAGTTTTTTTGAAAAATGAATTTAAAAATTATGCTCTTTTACACAGGCTCTTATGGGAGTTGGGAAAAATTTTTCTCAAACGTGAATATTGCTCTTAAAAATGGTTAGGATCGGGAAAATAAAATTGTAATTAAAGAATTAAATATTACTAAACATTTTAAAACAATAAAAATATGCACTTACAATGTAATTATTGAGATAATGGAATGAATAGATAACGTTTTGACAAATTTGAACAAACATCTGATCCAATGAAAGGAAATATGGCAACACTGTACGCTGTATTTAATGCTTGGACTGATGCGTTATATTTGAATAGCTCAATTATAGATTATAAAATTATTCCAGTCGAAAATATATGTAGTAATAATTATTAATATTAAATAAATTTTTCGTGATCTAAAGCAATATACTAGCAATTTGAAACAAAAATTGAAAGGATCTCTTTGCAAAACGAACAGTTTAGTTGTTATGTCATAATCTTCAATTTGACAAGTCGACGTCTCACTATCATACATTGAACTTCTTGATAGTTATCATATGGATTCTCGGTTTGCACATTTTATTTTTTTCTCATCAATCCACATTCTGTTTTACACTCATTTTATACTTTTCAGTCATTACTTTTACTTTGTACCTTGGTTGTTCATTCATGTTTACGAAATTCGCGCAAAGTTGACAGTAATGACAGTTGATCCAACTTTTACCACCACGCCATGGCAATGATGCCAGATTTCATCCATAATTTTACAAGTTCGTAATGAATAAATAGACGCTTTTATTCAAATAAAAAGTGAACTGACGTGTATTAAACACGAAAAAATATGCAAGCTAATATGTGTTGTATAAATTTCATTCTAAATAGCATACTTAGTTCGCTGAAATTAATTTATGTAAGGTTGGTACTGCAACAAGACTCCCGTGTATAAACATAGGCATACTCTCCGCACCGCCCGCCCCGTAAGAGGTGTATCGAACGTCCATAAATAAAATAAAATTAAAATTAAAAAGGGCGTGGTAATGACAACCAAACCGATTTGTCTACTTTTTTTCAACGCTAGCCACGGAGCATTCTTCAACAGCGGAGCACCCCACGGTCCCAAATTAACTCCCTCCGCGTCCAGGTACATCGCGGTCCGCGAAACGACACCGATGCGTTCCTGATTGCTTCCGCCGCGGCCGGCGCGCGTGCGTGGGAGGCGCGCCGCGGCCCGCACGCCGTTGCCTCGGGCTAATCGTCAAAACACAACTCGGTCCCGTCCTGCCGGTGGACTTTTCAGCCGTCGGGACGCCGCGCCAGTTCGCGTCGTGGACGGTTTCTCGCGTTCGGTGCGTGATTGATGTGTGCGGAAGTTCGGGTTCTGCTGCCGTTGTGGCGTGACAGTGTGGTGGTACGATTTTTGGATTAAACGAGTTGGTCGGGGAAATTTCTAGTTCTGGATACGGTGACAGGGATTAATTGGTCCGAGATTAAGTTGACGAATTGTTCCGCCTTGTTTTTACAACTTCCTAAAGTTTTAAAGGACCGGTTTCGTTAAATTTCCGGAAGTTCATTTTGTAAGGCCGTTGTGGCAGAGTGAGTCAATTCGTTGGGATATCAGAGTCTCGGAGAAATTAATAGGCAGGAAAAAGTGGTGACACATTCTCGAGCTCTGTTTTCAAAATAAATTCAGTTGTTAAAGCTGATATTTAACGAATTAGAAAAAAGTCTGTTGCTGTCTTTCTTTTTGACCCCAATGTAGTTCTTTCTTTGGAGGATTCTGGTAGACAAAGTTACAAAGAAAAATATAATAATTTATATGACCTAAGGGAAAAAATATTGAAGGACGTTAATCTTGTTAATGAGACGGGTAACAAGGTATAAAAAAAACTGGCATGGAATATATACTCGTATATGTCTTCTAGAAAGAGTGAAGATATGTTAAAAAACCTTTTATAATAAGATATTCTGTTTTTAATAGAATTTAGAAATTTGTTTAGAAAATTAACAATAAATCAAAAGTTTATTTCTAATCTCCCAATCTTCCAATTTCTAATCTAATCTTCCAATTGCAACTGTCAAGTGTCTTTTTATACAGGGTAATTCACAAATGGTGACCAAAAATGAACCCTCGTATTTTTTGGGTCTTTCCTATAAAGCTTTTATCTGGGACGCTTCGTTAAAAATATACATGATGTTGCTTGAATCTGATGAAAATCATTATTTATTTTACCTTCTAACTAATCAGAATGTCAAAGTTGCTATCTCAGCCCACTATGTAATTTTAAAATGCATTATATTCGAATATCGAAGTGTGTTCTCAGTTCTTTTTTTAAGTTTTACTCGAAAATCAGGCTTTTTTCAAAAAACGTAAGAGAGTAGTAATTTGTAGAAAATTGAAAGACGAATCCAAATTCTTTCGTGAATTTTAAGGGGAGTTTTTCCTATAAAGTTTTTATCTAGGACGCTTCTTTAAAAAGATACAGGGTGTTAAACTTAAAAAAATATTTTTAATTTTTTTAAATAATTTAAAAACTAGTAAGTGAAATAATTTGAAATTGGACACATATATTTATGTATACATTGTCCAAAATCAGAGGGCTTTTCCTAAAATTTTCATGCTCCAGTGGTGGAGATACAGTGGTATATTTTTCTAAATAAAATTGTACGCCACTGCATTACGGTAACAACCATGATATTTTTGGATTCGAATTTTCTACAAATTACTACCCTTTTATGTTTTTTGAAAAATGTCTGATTTTCGAGTAACACTTAAAAAATTAACTGAGAACACACTTCGATATTCAAAGCTTTTTAAAATTACATAGTGGGCTGTGATAGCAAGTTTGACATTCTGAGCAGTTAGAAGAAAGAATAAATAATAGTTTTCATCAGATTCAACACCCTGTATCTTTTTAACGAAGCGTTCCAAGATAAAAGCTTTATAGGAAAGACCCTTAGAATTCACCAAAGAATGTGAGGTTTCATTTTTGGTCACCATTAGTGAATCACCCTGTATATTGTTATGAAATCTAAAAAAAACTAAAGCTTTGTTCTTTATTATGTATTCATATACATATCATGTTGTGTGCAAGTTCCTCATGAGAAATAATAGGGGTAGTTCATGTAAAGTTTTTTTCTTAGACGCCCTGTTTTCGAGATACAGTGTGTTGAAGTTGTTATTTCCAAATAGTTTTCCTGAATTATCTTTAAATCGGCTAAAGATAAAAATGTCAAAATTTGTACACGAGTAAACTTCAACTGTGCGTTAAGAATAATGTGCAAACGGTTTCTTTCTTAAAAGCACCGAAAAAAGAATATGTTAAAAGTCAAAAAATTTTACATTTCTAAACAGTTTTGTAAACTCTAAAGCATACTACAAAAAAAGGAATACTTGTCGAAATTCGGTAGCATGTAGTATTTGCGAGAAAAATGTCTTTAGATAATTTCCAAAATTGCCACAGCATATTTGACATATTTGAGTAATAGTGAGTATTTTAATGTTTAGTGTACAAATTCTGGCCAGTGGCTTCCTCCTTAGAATTCAAAATTCTAAGCATAGTTTAATGCAAGCTGAGAATGTTTATTATATAACAGATATAGCTAAAAAGTTTTAAAAATAATTACTATTTTACTTGAAAAACATTACCAACGATAATGTGTGGGATAAAATAAGAAGGCCAACAGGTACCATAGCCTCCTATTCTTCCGCCTGCGTTCATATATTTTTTTAAGTCAAAGTTTTTCGGTATAACTTTGTAAACGTGTGCAAAATTTCAACTGAGTATGTTAGAAAATGAAGTTATTAATAAATATGCTTTTTGAAATCTCCACCTGTATCTTATATACAGGGTGTTTCATAATATATGCGCAGGACTTCAGGATGTGATAGCTCGTCCAAAAATTTGAAAAAAAGCTTGTATTAACTTACCCTCTAAAATGCACAATTTTCGAGATACAGGGTGTTGAAATTGTAAAAAAAAATTCGTTTTTTGCGAATATCTCCGGAACCGTTTATCGTACAGAAAACAGCTTTTGTAAGCATTTACTACTCATAATAAGCTATGTTCTGTGCGAGAAAAAATTTTTTTCAAAGTCATAATTGGTGAAGATTTTGAAGGGGAAGTGGGTGTTTTTCTCCCCAACTTCTACGCCACTGGAAAAAGTACGGTTTTGAGACGCCCATTTGAACCGCCAATGTTTTCTACACAAAAAAAGTACTCTTGGTCATAAGCTCTAAAGTTGACCGTTTTCGAGAAAAATCTACTTTTATGTTGAAAAACATGGTCAATTTTTTGAAATAAAATTTTTATTTTACTAAATGTATTATAATTTTTTTTATCAAGTAGGCTTTAAATTTTAAAACAAAAGCTACCTCCTGTCAAAATAACAATTAGTTTGTACCTGCGAAAAGTCAATTTGTATTACAAAAGTAAAAATGAATTACACAAACGCTGAAATGTGCGAAATGCATTACCTTTACGGAATGGCGAGCGGTAATTCGGCAGAAGCAAGGCGGTTGTATCAAGAAAGACATCGTGATCGCCAAGTACCACATCATAACTTGTTTCAACGCATTCACCAACGACTATGGGAAAATGGAAGTTTTAAAAAGAATACTGCTGATAATGGGCGGCCTATGGAAGCTGCAAATGCCCAAGTAGAAGAGGCTGTCCTCAACGAAATTGAAGAAAATCCGATCACAAGTACCAGAAAAATTGCTCACAACTTAAACATACCTCACTCGACGGTTTGGAGAATTTTGAAAAGACAACTTTTGTATCCCTACCATATCCAAAGAGTACAAGCCTTATTGCCAAGAGATTTTCCGCCAAGATTGGCTTTTTGTAGATGGATGCAAGACAAAATAGCTCAAAATCCTCAGTTTGGAGCCGAAGTTATGTTTACCGATGAAGCATCTTTCTCGAGAGATGGTATTTTCAATTTTCACAATAACCACATATGGGCTGAAGAAAATCCACATGAAATTGCAGAAGGCAATCATCAGCAACAATTTTCCGTGAATGTTTGGGCTGGCATCGTCGGTGATCATTTGATAGGCCCACATTTTTTACCGAACAGATTAAACGGTGCAGATTATCGACAATTTCTAGAAGAAGTACTGCCGGAACTGCTGGAAGATGTACCGCTTCAAGTAAGAGAAAACATGTACTTTATGCATGATAGAGCTCCGGCCCACTTTAGTTTGGTTGCTCGCCAATACTTGGACGACGAATACCAAGACCGTTGGATCGGTCGAGGAGGTCCCCACCCTTGGCCCCCGCGATCTCCCGAACTTAATTGTTTAGATTTTTTCTTTTGGGGCCATCTCAAAACCCTAGTCTACGCTACTCCCGTTGAAAATGTTGATCAATTAAGAGAACGTATTGTTGCATCTTGCGACATAATTCGGAACACTCCGGAAATTTTCTTGCGTGTTAGACAGTCAATGCGTCGAAGAATTGCTGCGTGCATTGAAGCTAACGGAGGACATTTCCAACATTTAATTTAACTGTGTACGATTTGTTTTTTTTAAATTTTGCAACTATGAAGTTAACGTTTGGTTTTGTTACTTGTTCTAACGATTAAATAAATTTTGTTTAATTAGTAAAAAAATTTTATTTAAAAAAATTGACCATGTTTTTCAACATAAAAGTAGATTTTTCTCGAAAACGGTCAACTTTAGAGCTTATGACCAAGAGTACAGTTTTTGTGTAGAAAACATTGGCGGTTCAAATGGGCGTCTCAAAACCGTACTTTTTCCAGTGGCGTAGAAGTTGGGGAGAAAAACACCCACTTCCCCTTCAAAATCTTCACCAATTATGACTTTGAAAAAAATTTTTTCTCGCACAGAACATAGCTTATTATGAGTAGTAAATGCTTACAAAAGCTGTTTTCTGTACGATAAACGGTTCCGGAGATATTCGCAAAAAACGAAATTTTTTTTACAATTTCAACACCCTGTATCTCGAAAATTGTGCATTTTAGAGGGTAAGTTAATACAAGCTTTTTTTCAAATTTTTGGACGAGCTATCGCATCCTGAAGTCCTGCGCATATATTATGAAACACCCTGTATTATATTATATATATTTTTGATAATATATGATAATAGGGAAAAAATTTAAAAAATGTGCTATAATGCTTTGTAAAAACTATCCCATGATAGCAGGATCGCCTGATGGAATCTGTGGATTGAAATTAAGTATACCCTGTATACTTATTTTTTACAGTTACCACCGCCGTAAGGAAACTCGCTTATTACCAGTACATTTGCGGGTAATATTACTAGTCTGATAATGAGTTACACTTCAAAAAGCCTTGTCGGAACTCAATAGCTCTGAAAATAGTTATTATGTGTAAAATAGCGGCGTTACAAACAAGACGAGTCAATGCTGCAGCCCGTTTCTATTTACGTTAGTAAATAATGACTTAATGAACTTCAGTCTGCTGCATCGCTCGCCTTTTAACTTGTAAAAAGAATACGACTGGACACACACGTGCCCATTATAATTCATAAATAGTTGCCCCGACAGATAAAGATTAATTCTGAGCCGCCACGACAGGACAGAGGTGGGTGACATCTGAAAAGCAGTCGTCAAAGAGACGAAACATTTGAAATTCAAAGTGGCAGAGAGGTAAGAATGAGGAACTAAGTTTGTGGAATTTGGAATCTTGGTATACAAGATCTCTTAAGGTGCTTACAGACTAAAATGAACTGTTCGCGAGCACAAATAAAGACATGAATACAAAAAGAAAGATGTTACAATATCTGTTCCTGATATATAGGGTGTCCTGTTTACACTTCTAGGGAGTGAATTCCTCTGGGAAAAATAGAGGGAGCAATGTAATAAAAATTTCTTGAACATCCAAATGGCTTTGCAAACTCCAAAGGGTAATTAAACTAAAAAGTATACTAATTGAATTTGTCGAAAGAAATGAGATGAAAGAAACGGCAGAGGTAAAAATATTGAGATAAGAACAAACAAATTTTAATTGTCGCGAGATATCAAACAAAGAAATTGTAAATAAGTAGTTCTATTAATTTAATATAAATTTAAAAAATATATGAACATTACTCACTTTCTAAGTTTAAGCTTACGAAAATATAATGTTTTAATTTCAATATTTGTCAAAATTTAGTAAATAATAAAAAATCATATTCACCAAATCATAGGTAATCAATTAACTAGCAATTCTAGTATTCTCAAGTTCTTAAAGATTAACAATTTTGTTAGTTTAACAGTCAGTTAAGGTTACCTTATCATTTCTCCATGAATTATCATAAAAGCAATGAACAGCTGTTTAATGAATAAAAACATACAGAAAACAAAAATTAATAAATACATAAGTAGGTGCATAATTAAACGAATAACACAGTGGCGGCTCGTCAGGTGACGCACTGCTTCACCTAAAATTTCCGTTTGGTTGTGCAATTTAAAATTATTTTTAATTTTATAATTTAGATATAATTCTATATTGAAAACGTATTGTGTTTGTTTGTTTAATACGTAGAAATAAACAGAATAGTTGCGCGGTAAACGCCTTCTAAAAAAACATCGTTGAGCGCGAACATTAACCTCGGACCATACAACGTATAGTATATACAGGGTTGGAAAGTCCCCATGGTTCATCGGCCGTTACGTGAGAGCGATAAAGAAAGTCATAGAAATCCGTGCGATAGAGAAAGATTACTATAATGAAAGCGTCTAATAGCCACCGCCCATTTCGCCCTTCCACAAATAAGATCCGCTTCTTATTTAGTAGCTTTACAAAATTCCCAAACATTCTCAAGGTCATTAGTTTAGAAAATGATTTTTATCTGGTGGTTGTCTTTCAGGATAATTTCCAATATACTTGTTTAAAACCATAGTTGCATTTCTATTTTGTTCATTAGGATAAAGCAAAACTATTTTAACGATTTTAAAACAAATATCATTCTAACTGTTAACAATTAATTCTATGATTAACAAAATGACAAGGAGTTTGAAACAAACGTAAATATTATTATCGTCATGGAGATTCATAAACTACTAGTTGAGCTTTTCTTCGTAAACCTGTGGCCATTATCATCATTTTCCCACTCAACGCCATGACATTAATGATATGCATCATTAATCATTAATTTGTAAAAACAAAAAGAGACTGTTCTATAATAGTTTCGAAAAATTATGCGGTGTTGCCGGATTTATTAAAAATAACGAGCGTTCAAATAAAAACGTGGTCAAGTTGGTTCTGAAAATTTGGACGAAGGGCGTAGCGTATAGCAAATGAACTTAAACGTCATCTGTCAAAGCGCTATATCGCCGCTATCAATTTGAATATTTTCGTTTTAAAAAGCGTTTAAAATGGTGTTTTCTCAAGAACAAAAAGTGTTTATCATAGAGTCCTACTTTAGAAATGGACGCAAGATTGATGGAATATGGAAGTATTCTATTGAGGAATGTTTCATAGAATTTCAAAATCAATTTCCTGGCGTTGTTGAGTACAAAATTTTTCAAAGTGCAGTTCAGCGTTGTGTTAATGTTTTTCGTGAAGGAAGCGGCCGACCTAAAAAGCGGACTGAAGAATTAAAAGAAAATGTCCAACAAATAATGGAAAATGCGCCAAGAACTTCTGTACGTGTTTTATCACAAATGGTGGGAGTATCAGTCGGTACCTGCCACACAGTGTTAAACAAAGATTTGCGTTTGTTCTCCTATCGTTTAACTTGTCAGCAAGAACTTCATGAAGTTGATTTTCCGCGACGGGCTGTATTTTGTGAATGGTTTTTAAACAACTACGGCGAACTTCATAATATCACCTTTTTTTCTGATGAAGCCTGGTTTCATTTAAGTGGTTACGTAAACTCACAGAATATGAGAATGTGGTCTTCTGAAAAACCAGATAACTTTTTTGTCGAGGGCCCTCTACACGCTCAAAAAATTGGAGTTTGGTGTGCTCTCAATCGAAGGAGGATTTATGGACTTATTTTTTTTAATAGTACTCTTACTGCGCAAAGGTATAGAGAAGAAATTATCGCTCCTTTTGTTAACCAGCTGGAAGAAAACGAAATTACAAACTTTTACTTTCAACAAGATGGCGCAAGGGCACATACGGCAGGCGAGACGATGAATATGTTGAGGGAAGTTTTCCAAAATCGACTAATAAGTCTCAATGCTGAACATGAATTTCCACCGAGGTCATGTGATATTACGCCGTGTGATTTCTTTTTGTGGCTTTTTGTGTCTTAAAAACACTATTTTTGAACTGCCTATTCCTGATTTAAACCATCTGCAGGCTCGACTTATAGACAAGATTCGTGAAATTAGCAATACCCCGAGCATCTTAGAAAATGTCTTTAATTCTTTGAGGAACAGGTGTGAAAAGTGCTTGGAATAAGGAGGGGGACACTTTCAGCAGCTGCTTTAATTTATTGTTATAACAAGGAGAGGGACACTTTCCGCAGCTCCTTTAATTGTTTGTTATTGTTATCACGATTATTCTTTAAAATAAAGTTATATAGTCATTAACGTTATTGAAACTGACAGCTGCTATACAGCTCGTTGAGAAATGAGGTTAAGTTGGTCGCTATAAGCTACTCCCTACGTCCAATGTGTCAGAGCCAACTTCGACCACGTTTTTATTTGAACGCTCGTTATTAAATTATTGATTTTTGAGGTTGTTTATATTATATCATTGAAAAGCCAAATGCTGTATTTGCTCAGCTTAAAATTTAATATGGTACCAATAAGAAACAAGAAAATTGATGATGACTTCTCTCAACCGAAACGTCGCAATGAAAATCTAAAAAAGTGTTTTCAGATTTTAAAAATTCCTCTGAATAAAAAGATTACATTTTCGAAAACGCCACTTTTACTTTTTTTCAAATAACTCAAAAAGTTGAAGAGCTGGGACCAGTCTGCAAGCGCCATTAGTTAGTAACAGAACTGTCTAAAACTTTCTCCATTTAACCATATCTTATAGTTTCCAAGATATCTTGTACCTAGCCAATCTGTCGAAATTCATAGTTTTGTATCATCTCAGTATTTAAAGTGTGTATGATGGTTCTTCGGGTTGTTATGGTGTGGTTTATGTACCTGGTCGCCTTGTTGTTCTCGGGCTAGCCTTTGTGAGGTAGCCGGCTACCAGAAGCCCTAAGCCCGCTCTGATGTTAATTTCGATTCTCATTGATTGTAAAGCCTCTATGGACGGGACCGCCCTGAGACGTAGTGCGCGTCTGTAACTGGTCGCATCCAATGCTTCCAAACGTTTCACCGTTCTTCACTGTAGACATCTTCAGTGATAACTGCAAATACTTTCGGAATAAAATGGTTTGAATGTTTTTCTTAAGGAACAGTATGAATAAATTTTGAGATCTTTATCTTTAGCCGATTTAATGATAATTAAAACAGTGACAATTTCAACAGCCTGTATCTAGGAAAAGTAATGTTAATAATTTTTTTGAAGTATAAATGGGACACCATGTATTCTACTGTTTTTATCGTGACTATAAAATTTATTATGGCTTAAGAAGAATAAAATTGACAAAATTAATCTTCATTAATAAACAGGGTCTCTTAATTAACAAGTCTGAACTCGAATGTTTTAATTAAGTTTGAGCAATAAACTGAAATATTCTGATAAATAACTTAAATTCGGCTCTTAAATATGAATGACTTTAATAACCGCTATTGGGGCTTTGTTCGCGTTTAAATAAACTGGTTACTTTGATCAATAATAAAAAACATCAGCGTATTCCGTTCTGTAACTTTAAGCATTATCATTAAATTGTCCATCAAACAGATTTTTCGTGCTTTAAATAAGCATAAAGTAATTATATTCAAATTACGGCAAGGATCTAGTAAATTCACCCTATCGGAAATACCGAATACCATATTTCATAAATACGCTGTATCATATTTCATTATCAATATTTATCGCTTATAACTGCATTATAAATAAACACTAGCGGCGTGTATAAAGCTAAAGCGCGTATAAATATTGATTATATCATGATTCATGGTAAATTTTCAAACTGTATGTATTTACTCGCCAGTTCTGTTCGCGATAAATTTGACCCTTTTTCCATAGCACACTTTTATATAAATAGTAAGTAAAGTGCTTATAATTAGTCGGCTTCAATGTCAGAATAATAAACAGTGGCGCAGGAACAACGAAGGATACACCCAGTCGCTGAAAATAATGCATACTCAACAGCTGGGTACATCTATTAAGTGCTGAACTAGTTTTCTGATATTAGTGTTTATTTAAAGTGTACTAATTTACCAGGTGCTGAATATTGAGGTCTTAAATTTGGTCGAAATTATAGTTCTGTTTATGTTTCGTAGATATGCATCATATTACGCTTTTCTTTGCATTTAAATCCAGTGACGTATATTTTTATTTTTCTATAACTTCCAATTTTTCAGCTATAATACATATTTTGTTTCTTAGAACGAAACAACCTAGATGAAAATAGCGTAAGCAAATAATATCCTAAAAAATAGCAAAGAGATATTGTCGCCGGTTTTCGTAGGTAACTTGCTCATTTGGCAACACGGCCCCACGTTGGGCTCCTTGTTGCGGGTTTTGAATGTTCTGGCTAGCTTGCGGTGAAGTTAACTGTCAAATATATTATTTTCAAGCGAATTTCGCTTATTTAACGGCAGGACTATGAATATTATCGTCATTTTCTTCGGACTCGCTGTCGTTCGCTTCCCCCACCCTTCCGCCGCCCCACGGCTCGCCGAAAATCAAGCGACCCACTGACTTTTGACAATATTTCTTATGCACTTAACATACTTCCACAAATAAAATATTTTTACCAATCTAATTTGTTTAACAATAGTCCGTCAACTTTGACAGTCTGTATCTCCGTTGTTTTTCAACGAATCTTGACGATTTTTTTTTAACTTAAAGCTCTTTTCATAAGCTTTCCGAATATAATATATAACTATATCACGCTGGTGCGTCGTATATTTCATTTTGCATGGCTAAAAAATAAAAAAAATCCAGGTTGCAAATTTGAAATTTAAAAAAAATGTTAGAATTCAATGTATTATTATGAAATCTGCAATGAAAAAAATCAGTGCGATTGTGGAAGATCCTCGGGATCGTCCAGACTAATAATTAGTTTATTTGTTTATAAGGCCATAACTTGTAAACTACTCAACTTATCGATTCCAGATTTCGTGTGAGTTATTAGACAGTGATAAGGAATGAGAGGATGCGATGCCAAAACGTTCTGGTAATAATAACGCAGTTTATAAATGTTTAATTCAAAAGTCATAAATAAACTTCTTCTGTTTATATCTTTTGATCTAATCAATATTTTTTTACGCTCGAGGGCTAGTTTTGTAGGTCTTTTGAAGACGAAAGAAAAAGTACTTTACTGTTTTCTCGTGGAAATGAACGGATAAAAGTTATAAGCGAAAAATGTGAATTTACGTAAAAATTATACAATTAACCACCCTGTAAACAAGCTTCCCCCATTTTTATGACTGTGGAAACTAATATGTTATTGTACATAATATTTAGCATGTATAGTGATAAATTCAGCTTGCCGAAACAAAAAGTCGCGAGATTGTTATTTCCCAGCTTATTTTCCTGGACTAAGGAATGTATGTGGGTGTCCTATTACTCTCTTCTAATCCAACCAGTATCTTTTTTTATACAAGGTAACTAACTTTTTGTTTATAAGTTTAAACATGTTTTGTTTAAAATTTTTGTGAATTTGGTTTCTCCTGCTTGACGTTTGACGCATTCTCAATTTTCTACTACTATTTCCATTCTCTGTTCCATTTTTTATTCAACTAAAGTTTTTTTCTATTAGTTTAACTGTTACAGTACGTTCCAATACCCTACATTATCTTAACCAAATTGTCTCTCAATGTAGAAATATGTTGGCATTGTTTTAGAAAAAAGATCCTAAATAAAAAAAACTATTTCTAAATCAAATATAGGTCGTCAAATAAAAATGTATAATAATGACTAAAACCGTTGCATGAAAAATAGTTTTCACTCAACATTTAAGCTCAAATACGCTAAACTACCTGGTTAATAGCTTTCCTTATTCCATAAATTAGTCAGCCATTTCATCCAGTTCTAGTTTCCGTATAAATAGACCCCCGTTTCACATCTACATCTCGTCCCAACGCGATCTCAGCGACACTATTCTATTTAAAAGCCGTCCGACAGAATCCAGGAAGAAACATATTAATTTCGTCCTGTTGTTTTTCAAGGAAATACCGTGGCTTACTGGATTACAAATCATGGCGATCAATCATCCGTATGCACGGTATCAAAATAATAATAAAACCCAACCGAACTGGTGACGCAAACCAATAAAGAAGCCACTGCATTGCATTGTGTTCCTTTGGAGGATCGTTTAACACTCGCTCTACGTGATAGTAAAGAATGTACGGCACCGGATTTCCGGTCACAGTGTTACCAATAGCGAACTCATTAGTGATTTATTTTCGTCAACGAGTGTATTGACAGAATTAGTGCGTCGAGGTTGGCTGAGAGAACATCAGGTGGAAATACAGATTGTACAGGGCGTCCCAAAATAAGAGTCGGAAAGTGCTCCGCCCACTAGAATCAGTTACTTTAAAAATAAAAGTTTCTAATGCGGTCAACTCTTTTTTTTATAGCAAATGATAATGAGTGCTTTATACAACACAAATCACCCCTTTTATTGTTGATTTTTCGAGAAAAAGTTTTCCTTATCTTGGGAAGCCATGGGCAGCAATCAAATATGTAACAAAACATATGGGCGTCCAAAAAATTGTGTGAAATTTTCCCTAAGCAAAGTACCTTTAATTTTTGTTTTCGTTAAAAACTAAATTTAATAGAGTTGTTCAAGAACTCAAGAAATGCTTAAATATGGTATATCACAGTGGCGGCTCGTCGTATGAAGCAATGAGGCCGGGCCTCACTAAAATTTGACTCTAACACCGTATATTTTAATACCTACTATTCTACTATTAACTTAAATAAACAGTTAGGTAAACTAATTTCCAATTACTTATTATATTTATCAAAAATCAAAATAACAGTTTAAAATAATTGATTGAATACTGAATATCTTGCCGCGCGACGTTTCTATCGGCGCGGCATTGGATACTGTTACTCCCCACTAGTCCCCACTACAGTAATGCTAGAATTTCTTTGCTTGTAGGCGCGTCACACTTTCCTACAATATACTACAGTCCCTTCTCCACGCGAGGCGGTTAAAATAACGTGATTTACGGAGGAACTGAGGCCCCTTTAAAGCCGCTTATAGTTTTAGTTCGCAGTTAATGTACGCGCCGTGTAGTACGCGGGTAGTGTCTGGTGTCAGTGTGAGGAATAGTACAAAGGCTTTCATGATAAGGACAAGGCAGGAATAAATGTAAATGCGCCGCTTTTTTTTCTTGCCCACCTAGTAAAAAAGCCACGGGCCTTGCCTATTCACAATGTCACGAGCCGCCACAGGTATATCAGCAATATTTATAGCTCTATTCTAGACTCTGTTTCATTTCTGTCAGTCAATAGACTTCATTTCAAAATTTATCTGACTAATCATATCTTCTAATATATAAGTTATAGGTGAAAAATACTATACCTTTCACAAATATCAGAAAGGCAGGTGTGGCAATTTTGTGACTTCTTTAGTATCCTCATTTATTCGTGACAACATTCCAGGTGTCATGATATATTTTTCTTACACAACGCCCTCTAGCCACGAATTTGTTACCAGATGCGCATTAAGATCTTAGTAAAAAAATATCGTGGCAATGTGCCCAGAATTAGTCTGTTCTATTTCTGCGTACTCATTTTAATTATGTTTCCTCTTTTTTCACTACATCTAATGTCATTGCTATATTATTAAAAATAGATCTTCAAGTACATCGATTGCGTAGAAAGCGTTTCTAATTATTTTCTGTGAAAATATACCCACAAAAAATTGATATAAAGATCGATATTGCAAAAACAAACAAGTTGCTGCGAAAGCTAAATCCGCGATACACACAAGTGGCAAGTGCATGTTGCAAAGTGCTCTTTAATGCTTATTTTTAACTTCTTTAAAGAGCAGCTGAGCATAACAGCAGTTATGGTGATATAAATAGTCGTGTATGCATCATTAAGGTTTTACTTTGTTTTTTGGTGTCTTTCGAACAAGAAGTAATTCATTTTTATTAATGCAGAATCCGAGTTTTTGTAGAAATTTATTGCAGCGCAAATTTATTGCAACGTGTATCTGTAGAGGAGAATTTTATTACGTACAATATGGATCCACCATTAACGATAAGAATGAAAATAATGCAGTTGTACTCTTGAAACATCTACAAAAGCTAATTTTAACTTCAAGTATTCTTCAAAACAATATTTTTAAGACATCCTTGAAGCTTTTAGATTTTCCATGGAGACATCTTGTTATATAATTGACTTTTTTACTAATCAAAACGGATTTCCCTTCACATCTGCGACCAGGTAATTTACAACAGATTTTATTGCGTGTAATGTGAAGAAACCGTATAACATGTCAACAAATTGTAGAAAATATCTAGTCTGACATTATCACCCTACATTGCTTATTTAAAACATATGTTTGTAATTTTAACTGTTTAGTAATTAAAACTTATGTCATCATCTTATACATCATTTGTTATTGTTGTGACGTGTTGCGACATGTTACGGTTTTACTGATGTTCAGAAAACCGTCAAATGTCAGCTTCGTCTTACAATGCACAGGCCGACATAAAAAATTGTTTGTTTTTGAGACGTGACCCTATTTATCCTTATCCGTAAAATTTTCTTCTGAATCCGAAAATGATAAAAATAAAAATTTTCTGACGTGTGGATTCCCTTCCCACACACCCTCAATTTCCCCCATAAGTTCAGAAAATCCAAACTAGCCATCCAATTTTCCGCTGAATAAGAAAATAAAAAACTGATAAAAAAACTTCTGAAAGTATAGATTCCTCCCCACATACCATCAATTCCCCCCCAAAAATTCAAAATATCCAAACTGGCCATCCAACCTACCAATCTAAAAAAAATATAATTTTTGTAGGTACATATACAGGGTGTCCCGGTACTTGATAAAAAAAAATTGAGTACAAATAGATGAGGTCAAAATAATATCAGTTCTTCATATAATTTTTTTTTTCATACGGGCCTTCGTTTCTAAGTTACGGGCCCTCAAAGGTGAAAATTAAAAAGTTATTTTTATTTACAGTCTCTAAACTATTAACTTCAACATGATGCAAATTTGGTGATCGATAACACATGCGTATAGCTTGTTTTTGATGTAGTAAGTGAAACTTCATTATGCCCAGAACGCCAATGGATGAATTGCTACAAAGAAGTAATTTCCATTGTGATAGTATTAGACATACCCCAGAAATGCTTTTTCGTATACAAACAGATAACATTCGTAGACTTAGGAAGTGTGTGTGGGTGGAAAGTGTCCATATTTAAAATTTGTTTTGACAGTTTTCTTTCTTTTAAATTATTGTTTTGTTTTTCTATTTTGTGTTGGCAAATTTTGTTAGTGAAAATTAAATTAGCAGACAGTAAGATTTTCTAGACTCTTATTTTAAAATTATATTCTAACATACAGGCTGTCTCCTAAAAAACGCCGCAAGCCATAACTCCGTTATTTATAGTCTGATTTTAAAAAACAAAAAATTAAATGAAATGGCTCTAAATACACTATAAAGCAAGCCTATTGGAGCTCATTTACTATTTTTTTTTGAAAAGCGATAGTCAACTTTTTTTTTAAATGGCAATATAGGTAGTTTTTTTGTTTTTTATTATTGTGCAGATTTATTTTCTGAATCCAACGATGTATATGAATTTAACTTTTGTAAAGCATTTATTACAGAAAAGACGACAAAATATTAGTCGATACCGCATTCGGCGCCCGGCCACTAATTCATGACAAATGTATTTTAACTAATCATCTGTGCCATGGAAAACAAAAAATAATACAGCAAAGCAAATAAAACTCAAAAAAGAATTTTGTAGTTAACAGAAAAGAAGCAATACAATGAATATTTATTTATTTATTATTTATTTATTTAGTTGGAAACAACTGCCAAGACAGGACGGAGCCCAATTATAAGGCAGGTATAACACAGATTAAATGTAAAATAACATTTGCATTAACATAATCAAAACACAAATAGAAAATACACACTATATATAAATACATAAAAATAGCGACTTAACTTCTATTGAGGATACATTTTTTAATACTGGGGGCATTACAACAAAAAATATCAAGATGATCCTGATAACGATGATAATTTGTGCACATAACATATATTGGAGAATATTTGTTCTTGGTGTTTTTAAATAAAATAAATAAATGTAGTTCTGCATCCCAAAATATTAAAATTCAAATACTCTAGTAATTCCCTACAATCAATCATCCCATTTACAATCTTAAACAAAAACAAAATAGAAAAATAGAGCCTTCTTTGAGTTAAGTCATTAAGTTGAAACCTGGTTAATAGTTCGGATTGAGGAATTCCGCGAGGTGGATAGGTATTATCAGATTTGAAACTTAGGTATTTAAGAAATTGCCTCTGAATCTTTTCTAGACTGTTTTTATGAACTTCATAGCCTGGATTCCATACCACATTAGCATATTCAAGTTTAGAACGAACCAGTGAATAATAAAGCAGTTTAATAGTGTTCACCGAAAACTGTTTAGGGTTGCGAATGATAAATCCAAGAGATTTATAGGCACTTTTGGTAATGACATTAATATGATTAGCAAAAGTTAGTCTGGAGTTGAACAAAACACCTAAATCTTTAAATTGGTCACATTTTGTTAAACATACAGTATCAATGTTATATGCATACTTAATAGAATTAAAATTGGTCTTTCTAGAAAATGACATACAAAAACATTTTTTGATATTAAGTGGTAGGGAGTTAGTGTCACACCAAGAGTTAACCGCTGATAGATCAGATTGCAGTTTCAAACAGTCCTCGACGTTTTCGATACTCCTGAACAATTTTAGATCATCTGCATACAATAATGTATTACTGTCAATATTCATATTTATATCGTTTATGAATAAATTAAACAAAAGTGGTCCTAAAACCGAACCTCGAGAGACACCTGACGTTGCGTGTATATTAACAGACTTGAAACCACGGTACTGAACATGTAATATTCTATGAGACAAATAGGACTGCAGAAAATGAGTAAAATTTAGTGTTAAGCCATAAGAAAATAATTATTCCAGTAACAAACCATGGTCAAGTCTGTCAAACGCTTTAGACAGATCAGTATAAATAACGTCAATCTGACCTCCCATGTCTAAGACTTCTGATACATGCTGATTAAAACATACTAAATTTGATACTGTGGACCTACCTGTCGTGAAGCCATGTTGATTTGGAGAAATCAGAGATTTAAAATTAAAACCATGTATTCATATAAAACAATTTCAAATAATTTGTTAGAATTGGATAAGATTGCTACCGGTCTGTAATTCTCAATTAGAGTTTTGTCATCTTTTTTAAAAATAGGACAGATCTTTGATTGTTTCCATAGTGTAGGAAATACTAAAGTGATAAGTTGAAAATGAACGTTAAAGGCTTGTATAAAACGTTAGCACAATCTTTTAGTAAAAACGCCGGAATTCCATCTGGCCCTGATGTTATTTTAGGTTTGAATTTTTTTTAAAGCACTTAAAATCACATCGTCCGAAAAGGTGGGTCAACTTAAATAATTTGAATCAAGTTGTTGATTCACATTATCAAGAGAAAAACTGCTAGATTGAATAAATGTTGATTTGAAAAAGTTAGCAAAAGCATTTAATATATTATCTTGATTTGTTAATAAAACATTTCCGTACTTCATTGAACTGGGTATGGTCGAAATATTTTTTTTTGGTATTAATATAAGACCAAAACTGACTAGGATTTGATTGTAATTGCTGCTCAATTACTTGTAAATGTGCCCTATGAGCAATACGTATTTGACTTTTAATACTAGCCCTCACTATTTTATATTCGTTATATGTGGCTATATCACCGTTATTGTTATATAACCTCCAAAGTTTAGATTTCTTTTTTATACCTCTAATTATACTACCAGTGAAGAAAGGTGGATAATGATTATTATTTGGAATGGTTTTTGCAATAGATTTGGAAAAAATTGTATCTAAAATGTTATCAAAATAGCTACAGGCTTCATTCACATCTTTGTATAAAAATAACTCACTCCAATCAGTATTAAGAATGTCATTATACAATGAGGGAAAATCCGCTTTCCTGAAATTATGTCTAGCAATTCGATTGTTAGTAAAAGTTTCTGTATTAATATTGATGGGAAGTTTTATGTCGAGCGCCGGATGATGTGGGTCTTCATTTAGAAGACGGAAATCAGTTCCAGCAATAGATAAAATTGATCTAGAAAATATTAAGTCCAAGATTCTCCTGTGAGTATTTAAAATGCAATTATATTGAGTAAGCCCAAGAAAATCACTAAAATTGTTCAGGTGTTCAATATATTTATCACAAAAATAATTATTACTTAAATAATTTACATATGTTGGAATATTGAAGTCGCCTAAAATAATCAATTCACTGTCATTATGAAGATCAAAACAGGCACTAATACTTTCAAAAACAAGTTCATAAAGAGAAGCACTCTCGTTTGGAGGAAAATATATGATATAATATCAATTAAAAGAAAAACAATTTAATTAAATTAACCATTATACAAAGTTCAACACGAAATAACATTAATTAAACACAAAATACGTTAAACGAAGAACAACAAACACAAAACAACTAAAGAAACAAATTGTAGCCGTCCTCTATTGCCTGTACTTTTTGAAGAATGTATGCCTTGAATTTGTGCTTTTTCAATACTGCATGTACAGTTCTCTTTGATGCTCTATTATTTATTAGACATTTCTCGAATGGAAGTTCTTCGGTTTTCTTCAACGTTAAGAAGAACATTGAGCTCGATGTTTTCATTAAATTGACGTTCTTCTCTCTTTGGTTTCTTAAAAGCACCACAGTTTCTCAAATTTTCTTCAAGTCTTACAAATCTACGTGGTTCTGGATCTTCTCTGTGAGGAAATAGTTCTCTACAAAGGCGGACTCTCGCACCACGACCTGAATCATCTCCGTCAATTGATTATTACTCATATTGCACTGTTGAGCTTATTTCAATAAATAACGTACTGTAAATGACACAGAAAGAGTATAATGCGTAAAAATCTGGGACACGAACGCTAAAATGACATTATACATCGTTGAATGCAGAATAGAATTCTGCACAATAATAAATAAAAAATCGCTTTCTAAAAAAAAAAATAATAAATACGCCCCAATAGGCTCACTCTATAGTGTATTTAGAGCCATTTCATATAATTATTTGTTTTTTTTAAATCAGACTATAAATGACGGTATTATGGCTTGCGGCGTTTTTTGGGAGACAGCCTATATAATTATGTCCACTTAAAAATAAAAAAACAAAAAATGGCGGAGGCGCAGTTCGATGTGCAATGTGACATAAAATCACAAATATTTCCTAAACTGTTAATTTTACCGAGTTAAACCAAGGGGTATTATCGTTGGCAAACTCTTCAGGGAACTTATTTTTGATACAGGCAGATTGGGATCGTCATCTATGCAAAAATTCTCGGTTGTTAACCATTGGGGATAGCCCATCCCTGGCGTTCTAGGCATAATGAAGTTTCAGTTATAACATCAAAAACAAGCTATATGCATGTGTTATCGATCACCAAATTTGCATCACGCTGAAGTTAATAGTTTAGAGACTGTAAATAAAAATAACTTTTTAATTTTCACCTTTGAGGGACTGTAACTTGTTAACGAAGGCCCGTATGAAAAATATTTATATAAAGAATTGATATTATTTTGACCTCATCTATTTGTAACCGATTTTTTTGTATCAAGTAGCAGGACACCTTATCATTTTTTGATTCAGCGGAAAATTTTACCAAAGATAGATAGATAGGTTGGAAAGCCAGTTTGGATCTGTTCAATTTTTGGGGAGAATTGAGGGTGTGGGGGGAATCTATACAACATCATTTTTTTAAATCATTTTCTGATTCACTAAAAATAGGTAGAGTGACGTCTCTAAAACAAAAAGAAAAAAATTGTCGGCGTGTTAGATATCTTTCTGAAAATGTTTAGTTTCATTTGCCAAAAATAACACTGTACGGGCAAGTACTACTAATAAAATGTTATACATGGTGTCACTTAATTCAACTACCAAACTTCTACCAGGCGTGCCTTAACCAAAATTAACACGAAAAGTTCAAATAAACTGACTGCAATTCTGACTTCTTATGGACACTTTGTAGTCTTTATTTCCACAAAACCACTGTAAATATGCGTTAAATTACCTTACCGGAATTTGTCGAGATATTTGTATGTGACATTCATAAATTAGCACAAATTACCAATCAGGAGGTGGTAAGTAATCTAATAAATCTAGAATTTTAAAAATCAAATTTTTTATAGGCAAAATTAAAACTATAATTTGAACAATTATTAAATTTTGCTCTCTTCTGATGATGTTATTATAGTTGCTGCACATTTTGTAATAACGCTATGCGATATCACTTTCTGTCACCATATAATTTCCTCGAGAATTTCCATGTAAAATCCATAGTCTTGCGATGTATCCCTCAGCTATAGAGGACGAACGCCACCCACCGTGCCTTTTAAAGCCTAAAATTCCTTTGGTATTTTTACCCATTACCTGGTTCGTGACCTTCCCATCTCGCATTGACAAGAATAAATGAGCTGACTTTCCTTGCTTTGGTTGTAGTGCTAGACATTTTTTTTATAAAATTCCAAATAATTAACTATTTCGTTTCCTTGATTTGTTATTGTAAGCGTTCGTGATATATGCGTTTATCTTCAATGTCATTTAATTTCATATTATGTAGTTCTTGCCTCCTGCACGTCTCTGCTATTCCAAATATCATTCCCCCTTTTATATTTAAATAGAAAAATTATTTAAAAACTTGTACATGTGTTCTCTGGAGAGGATTCTTGATTTTTTCAATTTATGTCCAATGTTTTTCCTCTCAAGAAAAGAATTAACGTACCATATTTTGAAATATCAACACCTTTATGCAATAATATTGTAGTTTTGAGCATAGAATATTCAGTCCATAAGTTTCCTGGAGACTTAAGGTGTCATTTCTTGAAATAAAATAGGCTACCATTACTTTTTCTGTGATATTTTCAAAAATGTTCTTGTTACATTGCACTGCAAATAGCTTGAAGAATTTCTCACATCTCTCTTTGTTTACTTACTTTAGTACTTAATATACTATAACATAACTTTTTGGAAAAATAAAAATTATAAATGAACAAAATGGAAAACCACCCGGTTATATTCCGTTTAATAACCAACAATTTATATCTCGGTCCATTAATAAACTGAAGGCGAGGAGGAAGCCAAAAGAAACATGGCAAAATCCAATATAAATTGAAGTGTCGTTCAATTAAGGGAATGTCAGATGAGGTCAGGAGAATTCCTGTAGATTGACCGCAGAATTACTTTCTTGACCTATCTCTCCCCTAGAGATTAACTTCGCTACATTCGTTCTATTAATGAAAACTGCATGAAAGAACTAATATATTTGATATTAACTTCGTCTGGATGTATCCGTGTGGGTATTACGTCTCAAAGAGTTTTCAGCTTACGTTAAAATAGCAAATCAAACAATAAAATAATTTATAAGTTAGACAATAGTAAATCTAGAGAAAGAAACTTATCTTTTTTGAATGAAAATAATTTAACTCGATCTACTTTAGTACAATCTTGATTCCTTAAAAATTACTAGCGAAAAAAATTGTTTTAGCCCATTTAAACATTTTTTTTTCAATAACTAAAAGGTGTACCCTCAAATTTTAATGTCGATATCATACAGGACATCTAAAAACGTATTCCAGAATTTCCTCTACTTTCAATTCATGGCCTGAAGCTCGTTACAACTATTTATTTATAAAAAGAGAGTCTGGCCACCATTTATACAATTTTTGCAATAATTTAGAGGTACCCTCACAATTTTTGTTCGATGTCATAGAGGATACCTAAAAACGTATTCCAGAATTTTCTTTGCTTTCAATTTATGATCTGAAGCTCGCTACAGCTATTTATTTATAAAAAGAGGATCTGGCCACTATATAAACAATTTTTTTGCGAGAACTAAAGATTGTACCCTTATAATTCTGGTTCAATTTCATAGAGGACACCTAAAAACGTATTCAAGAATTTTCTCTGATTTTAATTCATGCTCCGAAGCTTACGATAGCTATTTATTTATAAAAAGATGGTCTGGACACCATTTAATCAAGTTTTTTGCAATATATAAGGGGTGTACCCTTACAATTTCATTTGTGGATGATAAGAGATGGATTCAAAGGAACTCTACAATTTTTTGGCGTATCAATTCACGTTAGGAAAGCAGGTATAAGTTTTCTTTTCTAAAATAATTTATTTTCACTATAGCACAAAATAAGTTGTATATGTAATACAAATTCATAATTTGCATAAATTTTAGTTCCCATATTATTTTGATTGTTTTTAAGCAAACGTATAATACAAATTTTAAATAATTTTATACTTATGCGGTATTGTGATGGTCACACTAATGGGTCTGGCAACTAGTTTCAACCTCATTTGTTAATTACAATTGTTTATAACGTTAATTATTTGCAAACTTTTGTCTGTCTCTTTTGAATTAAGAAAAAATATCATAATACAAGTAAATAATAGTAGATCACCACAAATGCGACGTTGCTAAAACTAAACCTGAAACAAATTTCAATTAATTTTAATTTCATTGTTTTGTAGCGAAATGTTAGTGCATACCAGTTCTCCCCAAAGTTGAAAAGGAAGTCAATTTTTATTGAAAACACTTAAAGATTGAAATCAATTTCAATGTTTTTACAGCATAGGACTGAATATTTTTTAATTCGTCGCTGTAATAGCGTTTTTCCATAAAAAATTTTACATAACACTTTTAAAATAGTCAGTAACTTTGCAAATAACAAGGAAGTTATATCCTATTTTTAAACCTTAATTATTTAGGACAAGTTGAATGTTTTCATCTGTTCAATTATAACCAATATGTTCAAAATAAACCATAAACTACCACCAGTGAACAGTGTACTGTTACATTCTGACAAAGTGCGCGGCGACGACTCCCAATAAATCACTCCAGTGACAAAAATACCGGATGAAAATGACCCCACTAAACGGGAAGGCGATACTCCCCAGCATGGAAGCGAAGACGACCCGTCTCGGCGTCGACAGGGAGGCTAATGTAAGGATAACGACGGACTCACTCGAGGATAATCCGAGGACGCTAGGATAATACACCGCAGGATGTTTCCTGGTTGCATCAGGGGTCCCCGCTCGTCGCAGGGCTCCACGGATGACATAACCAAGCAGACCAAGTCCATCGTTCAGGTTAGTCTAGTTTTAGGAGTTGCTTAATTAAGACGGAAGCGTGTGTCGCTGACAGTGAAGGGATGTATCGAAGGGTGGGAGCGATGACGCTTTTAATATCATGTGAAGGGGATTATGGGGTTTCGGACATGCTATAAAGGGAATTCCGTGGTTTATGGTTTGTAAAAGAATGCTAGGAGATAATCAATCAACAAGTGGCAATAGAAAATGACAGTATTATTATAGTCCATTGGGCGGAGGACCTAAACATCGTGATTGTGGTGATTTTCCATAAACCCTAACATTTTTCACAAATCGGCTGCTTTTTCAGAAAATGTAACCAATTACACAGTCCAACAAAATTTAACTTTTTTTTGGAAGCAGAAACTTGAATATATATTTCCGAAGGATTTAGGTGCGCTGAATCCGAATCTAGCAGCATTACTCTATCACGTCAGGTTTTTGAGATACTCTAACCTAAAAGTGCAAAAACACTGTTTTTCGTCATATTTGAGGTTATGTAGTAATGCCATCTATTCTTTTTCAAAAAACTAATACATTGAATCTAAAAGTACAAGGCTCCCTTCGAATGCCTTTGAGTTTGCTCAAATATCTTTTTTATTTTTCGTTGAGATATCATATGTTGAAATTTTTAAGTTTCTCAGTTTCTTAATATGCGAAAATCTACTAAGGATCCTTTAGACATCAAGCAGTCGATTGCAATTCAGAAACTTCATACCCATACGGTTTGTGGGTTTGGAGTTGGTGGGCTTGGCGTTTGTAAGCTTGGAGTTTGTAGGTTCGGGTTTTGTGGGATTGGGTTTGTGGGTTTAGGGATTGTGGGTTTGGAGTTTGTGGGTTTGTGGATTTGGAGTTTGTGAGTTTGAGTTCGTATGTATTGAAGGTTTCTGAGTATGAAGTTTCTGAACTGCAATCAACTGTTTGACGTCGAAGGGATCCTTAGTAGATTTTCACATATTGGGAATATGTGATATGTCAACGAAAAAAAAAAGATATTTGAGCAAACTCAACGGCATTCGAAAGAGGGAGCCTTGTACGTTTAAATTATATATATTTTTTTTGAAAAAGAATAGATGGCATAACCTCAAATATGACGAAAAACAGTGTTTTTTGCACTTTTAGGTTAGGATATCTCAAAAACCGTGATAACGTGATAAAGCAATTCTGCGGCCAGATTCGGATTCAGCGCACCAAAATCCTTCGGGAATGCATATTAGTGTGTCTGCTTCTTGACCCTTGTTGACCTGTATTATTAGTTTGCACAACTGTTGAAATTTCAAAATAATTTTGTATGACAAAGTACTATTATTTTTCGTTGTAGTATCTGCTCTCGAAGTCTCATAGATTAAAACTGAGGATAGTCACCTAGATCTAGAAAAAATTTACCATCAAACCAAACTTTCCGGTAAGTATGACGTTAATATGTAGTTCAGCAAAGACTTATCTGTCCAATAGCAGATTTCGGGATTTTATTATACATGAATTGAATAGTGTGTTCCGAAAGTTTCGTGTGGTTTAATCAATTTTTAGAAAACAGCAATTTTAGGAAAAACATTGATGTTTGCCGCCTTTTGTTAATTGCAACCGAGATATTGAGGAGAAACAAATAAAAATCTTTTTTGCTACGTAAATTGTTAATAACATTTTTTACTTACTATGCGATGCTCGTGTATTTTAATGTGTTGTGCAATAACATATTTGTAGGCTTTTTGTAAAAAAAATTGGAGTTTATGGAAAATTACTGCTTTTGAACTTTTTCCTACTGGACTATTATAAATTCTGTATCCGTGAATGGTTAACAAGTTTATGAAGTGAACCTAAATAAACTGAATTTGCCATATAAACAGATGCTAGTACGAGAAAATCCCAAAAAACACTTATTGTCCAGGTCAAATACTTATTTGTCGAATTAATCGAACTGCCTACTGATATCTCCTCCACTAGTGGCTAGTAATATTATTATTAAGACATATTGCAATAAACTATTTAATCGAAAGTTACATCAAATTTTACTTAAATACACTAGGCACAGAAATTAAGGGATATTAAAAAAATCACAAAATTTTGGGTGGTTTTCAAAGAGCTGTAACTTGGAGGTAAATGGTCGCAGAGAGAATAAAAAAAGGAAATTGAAGCTTCAAGTGTCTAGTTTTCAGATGTGGAGGTTAAAATTTTTTATCTTCAGCAGTTTTTGAGTAATCATAGGAAAATCAACGAAAAAAAATTGCAAATTTTTGTTTTTCTTTAAAAAGGCCCATAAAAAAATTCAAAAAATTTTTTTGGTAATTTCACCCTAAAGTTCTTTTATATAATTTAATTCTCTTCAATTTGAGCGATTCCGAAGCATTATACGATGATTTGTCGCTGAGTTATCGTCGATCAAAGCAAAAAGATCATTTTTGAGTTTCGCAATCTCGAGAAATAATGGTGGTAGAAAAAATTCAAGCAGGGTTTTGAAAACTGCAAAGTATTCTCTACAAGTCGTAATAATTGGTTTTTCATAAAAAAAAAATTCGAAGTGAAAATATTGGTTAGAAAAAAGGTGAAAAATTGCATAATTAGGGATATTTGCATAACTTGGCATAACTGCAAATATTGAATAAACTAAGGATATTGACTGTAACTTTCAACATCAAAGTGCCCTAAAGAAACCCTGATAACTTTAAAACTCTGCGATTTTTTTTCTTAGTGCCCGGAATGTTTAGATTTGTCGTTTTTGCTGAAAATCAATCTTATAAGTGATTTTGCAGTTTTTATTAATTTTTTTAAGTTAAAATTGTTTTTTTAGCAATAATCCATATTTTCTTCATCAAAAAACGTTTATAGGCCTTTTTTAAAGAAAAGCAAAAATTTGCAATTTATTTTGTTGATTTTCTTATTATTACTCAAAAACTGGTGACGCTAAAAATTTTTAAACTCCAGATCCCAAGGGTAGACACTTGAAGCTTCAATTTCTTTTTTTTTTATTCTCTATGCGACCGTTTCCTTCCAAGTTACAGCTCTTTGAAAATCACCCAAAATTTTGGGATTTTTTTAATATTATATAATACATAATTTCTGTGCATCATTATTTTATATGGAATTATAAATATCCTGTATCTCGAAAACGTATATTTATATACACTTTTTTTACTTGTTTTGACCAGAGGAACACGTCTTCAAAGCTTGTCGACTTAATCCTGAAAAACCCTCTTTTTCATTAATTGTAAGCTACCACCCCAAATTTGTCACAAAATGTCACAAGGAAAGGTCGTAGCCAGCCAACTAACAATATTGAAGTATTTAGCACCTTAAAAAAGTTACCTGCACCAAATTTCAATCCAATACATTCTTTTTTTTGTAAAAAAAAACAATCAAACAAATTTGATTTTAAGAAACCATTTTTGACGACCTTAATTTCAAAAACAAAAGACGATATGCATATGGCCAAAGAAAAAAATCTTCTCATTTTTTTATGTCTATCATTGGCTTCTTTTATCTAGATCACCCTGTATCAAAAAATCATCAACATTTACAATGTCGATGAATTTTTTTTCTATACAGGGTGTTAATAAGAGTTAGTACCAAACTTAAAGCTAGATTTTACGTTACAAATCAATAAACAAAGTTTCTATATACATATATACAGAAACATTTCGTTTTCACGATATTGAGTGTTGAAATTTGAAGAAATATATCAGATTTACATATTTAAATATCCTTAACTGATATTGCTTGATGTAGATTGACGAAACTTAAGCTAATGACTAACTAAAGACTAATTATTTATGGGCAAAAAATACCTTAATTGGTAGACAGATCTGTGTACCAGTGGTAGAGGTAGTGGGAAACATCATCATTAAGTATCCTAGAATTCGACATTATTGAATATTTCGAAAACGAACCATTTCTCAGATTTTATTTATTTAGTATTTTTATTTAAAATAAACCTTTGACATTCTTGAATTAATCGAAAATAACATAATAAGCCGCAAAACATTACAGGAATTTTTTGTTTGAAATACGATTTAAAATATAATGTAACTGAAACGTATAAAAAATCATTGGTGTAGGAATTGTTGATGAATTGTAACTCGCCAAAATTTTAAATTACTACACCATTTTTTTTTCATCTGATAGTTTACATTATATTTTAAATTGTATTTCTAATAAAAGAATCGTATGATTTTTTTATGCCATTCGAATAGTTTTAGACTTATTTTTATTTTTCTAATGTTTATAAATTTTTTTGTTTTAAATTTTTTACAATTTTTTTCAATACCCTTTATAATTAGCATATTTATATCTACGTTACTGGTTTGAATTGAGGCTGTTTCAGACCGAATCTTATTGTAGCACTGCGCAGACAAAATTTTGTTCCAATATTTAAATATATAAGATATTTGAATACATTAATACCCTCTATCCTAAAAATGAAAAAATTTAAAAATAAATGAACCGACATTAACATTATACTATTGTATAAGTAAATACGTATACAATAATTATACCAACATTCAAGTAAAATTCTGTGCTATTAGCTGCGAAAAATAAATACGTTATTTAAAATAAACTTCACGTTTGATGTTACGCCGACTTTCGACAGTCGATAAATTCAAATCACTGTGTCGGTTTTTATAATAAACCTTTGGTCGTCCATACGTTATACACCAACAAAAACCAATCTAGAAAACAGCCGCGTTTTGCTTATCATCCAAATATTTTCCTGAACCGACACGTGAAAATGCGGTTTGAATGAAAAACACAATATACGATTCTCGCTGATATTGCCCGTGGAGACCGTGTGGACCCGCACCTCCTGCATGATTTACGATGCCACTGTTGAAAGTAAAATGAGAAAAGTGATGAAGACTGTGATAAGGGTGCATTGGCGTAGCGGCTTAACACCTCTAGGAAATTTAATAAGTACGAAGCGTTGTATTGAAATTTACCCTTATATCATTCTGCACAGTATCTTAAAGCTACAGTGACAGTTAAGAAATGAAAAGTGAGAGATTGCTGTTTACTTTCTCTTGTATTTTGATGCAGTCAACTATGAGGCACTAGAAATGTCTTCATCCGTGTTGGTATATTAAAGATTTTCAAGTAAATCTATTTATTGTAATTTGTTTCGTTCAATAAATAATACACAACCAGTATAAATACCAACAACGATACTCAATGCATTTACATATGTGACAGAACTAAAAAGAAAATCAAAACCTAACCAATTTAATGTGTAACAAATAACTACTTTCTGAGAAATTAAAAAAAGAAATTTCAATAGAAACCCAACATAGTGGTAAAACACATTTTCAAAATATTTAGTTCCTCTTATTACAAGCATAGCAGTAGATATAAATTGTAGATTTTGTAGAATTGTACAAAACATTTTTTTTATATGTGATTACCTAGAGCTGTCACAATCGGTCCGCTAGCCATTGGCGTCGTCGGTCAGCCACGCGAGCTGCTTAGCTGTCGGTTTAGTGACCGCTTTACCTGTATTTGAACGATTTCTTTTACGATTTTAGTTGTCTGTTGATGCATAATTGTGTGTAATTATGACGAGCGTAGTTAGTGCTAAAAACAGCAAACAATTCATACTATACGTATACTGACTAAAAACCGGTAAGTAGCTATAAAATTATTAACATATAAAAACTATTCAGGTGGAAAACAAAACCGATGTATATTTTTTGAAATAGAAAACAATTTTATGAAAATAAAAGAAAATAATGAGTTCTAGAATTAATAAAAAAAGCAAGGAGTAATAATAAATTATGTACTCAGTTCAGCATCACAGCTTTATCAGAAGTAAATTTGTCCAATAAAGCGGCACCCGACACGTGTTATTTCAAATGCATGTGGTCATAGGGAAAGTTAAATAACGAACATTTTTTCGTCCAACTCAAAAAAAGTTATGAATTCTTCAAAATATAGCTTTTTTTAAATAAACATAACATTTTCAAAAATTGAGTTATCGGTACGTTTTTTTCTTAATTTTTGTTTTTAAATGTACTTTTTGAAAAAAAAATGATCAAAATTATCTGGACCTATCTTCACTGTTTTTGTTCAATTTTCGAAAAAAAAACGAAAATTTCTTGGATTACCATTTTGAAAAAAACATTTTTCTTATAAAAAACTGACATTTTTTATAAATCCTCAAATTTTTTCGTTTTCTATTTTTTTATTGATTGAAAATTTTTTTTTTCAAATTTAGCTTTCACATAACACCATTCTGAAAATGTATATAGAATCCCAAAATTGAAAAAATGTATTCTATGACAGTTTCAAAAAGTCAAAAGAGGATAGTTTCAAAATGATTTATTTGAGTTCAAATGCGTTGCATGTCTGTTTCTAAAGCCCACTATCCGTCCAAAAATGGACCAAAAACAACTAAACTACTAAACAACTAAAATTCAAAAATGGTAATCGAGAAATTTTCGGTTTTTTTTTCGAAAATTGAGAGAAAAACAGTGAAGATAGGTCCAGATAATTTTGATCTATTTTTTTTTCAAAAAGTACATTTGACAACAAAAATTTTGAAAGAAAAAATCCCGAGAACTCAATTTTTGAAAAAGTTATGGTTAATTAAAAAAAAGCTATTTTTTTCAAAAATCCATAATTTTCTTTGAGTTGGGTGAAAAAATTCTCAGAGAGGTTTTCGATGGGGTAGAAAACAATAAAAAAGTTTCAGCCAAATCGAAAGGGCGTGGAACGCCCCATATGAATAAAAACGTTCAAAATAAATATTATTAAACATTAAAGTAAGTAAAGTATTAAACAATGTATAACACACGTATAAAAAAAACTGGCGAAAACCATAAGACCCAATTTATGTTTCATTTAATCTTCATACTGATTGCATGTAACCTACCATTTGATATACTAAATAATAAAACATTTCATTCCTACTGGAATAAATACAACCCCGAGTGGAAATTACCATATCGAATCAGCTTAGAAGTAGATTATTTAATTATGCAAATATTACATCAGTAGATCTCGAATGGTCGTACTTTTCAGGTTAAGATATTTTATCACCGCTGCGAATAAGCTTCGCTGAAACAAGGGTAGAAATATACCTGATGATGCGATCTATAACGGATCCCATCGAGATTGTGGAACTGATGGCAACGATGCGTAATAGTATATTACGTACCTAATAAATGTTGTAAAAAGCATTTTACGCACGAATGGAAAAGTTACGCACGACGCCGCGTAGGAGTGCGTAATTGCATTACACTTAAATACTTAAAAACACACCGTCTGCGATCAATGCAAGATTCCTATTACGTACGGTAAAAAAATCGCACAGCTTGGTAAAAAAAATCGTACAGTTTTCTTAGGAACCGCCTAGCAACGGTCAATACAAACAGTATTGTATTGACCGTTGCTAGGCGGTTGCTAGGAAAACTGTGCGATTTTTTTACCGTACGTAATAGGAATCTTACATTGATCGNACCAACAAAAAATGTCGTTAAATACCATTTCATATGCCCAGTCACATGCTTAATAAAATCTACCATGTCTGACCTGGTTCTACGCCAGTTTTTTTTATTTCGATAACTAAGCGACTTAGCGTTGCAATTGCGCTCGTCTATAATGTTTTTTCCGAACAGATAACAACGTATCTTTCGTTTTTTCCGATAATTAAGTTAATATAAATATAACATAATTTAACGTTTACCGAAATTGCAACTAAAATCTTCCTTAAAATAAATATATCTCAGGCAACAAATTTTTGGCGTGTTAACATTATACATAAAATACATTTCCCTCAGCTACTTAATATTACTGAATTTATCGTCAGAACCAGGTGTGCCAACTTTAACTATGATCCGAAGTAATTTGAAAGGATACTTATCAGTTACAGTGGTAGCTGCTAACGTGGCCATAAATATATTATTCACTTACGCAACTGAGGGTTAACAGGCCAAGGGTTCTTCCAAAGTACCATTACTTACTTGTAACGCCTTAGGGAGGAAGTAGTTGGAAGGGGAGAGGGATGCGAAGATCGTGCCTGAATCCATAAATTATGATTTCCAAATTATAGGGCAGGACCTTCAAAATAGTTCGGTTTTAGAAAGTTTAAAGGTTAAAATTTTTTCTTTATCAAAGACTTTGTTGAACTAATTAAAAGTCAAGTTTGACAGTTTGATTTCCTATTCTAGTCCAAGTGTCCTAGTCACAAATGTATTTAGATAGATTGTGCCCTCCTCAGTTGTTTGAGGTTAATTTTATTTATTTATTTTTTATTTATTATTGGTTATTATTAGTTATTAATGGTCGTGGGTTTGGTATTTTGTTGCTTTATTTATGATATTATTTAAGTTGTTATAATTAGTAAACCAAGGGCGCCAGTCGAATGAATCGACGAGGAAGGGGAGCAAGATAAGCAAAATAATTATAATAGTTCTAAATATAATTTAATGTAAAAATTAGTTGGGANTCAATACAAACAGTATTGTATTGACCGTTGCTAGGCGGTTGCTAGGAAAACTGTGCGATTTTTTTACCGTACGTAATAGGAATCTTACATTGATCGCAGACGGTGTGTTTTTAAGTATTTACAGTAGTGGTCGTAGGTAAAACAATTTATACACAATAATATAGTAATTTTTTTTACAAGATATTTTTTTCCGTGTAGAGAAAAAGTTAGGATCTGTATTCAAAAATATAAAATGGTTTTGGGAAATCCGCTGCCTAAACAGTTTTTCTGAAAATTTAACAAGTTTGGAATCCACTTTGCTAAAACTATATTCATGCCTAGCTTCTCATGTGTGTTTATCAAAACGTTTGGTTTGGGTATAGAGACACTTACAAACGACGATCTTCGAGAACTGTTTTTTCTACTTTTAGCAAACATCAACAGTGATTTCCACTTCTCGGGTCATTTTCAATACACTCACGACCTCACCAATAGTGTCTTGGTAGTTTCGTCAGTAACAGAATTTCTTTTTATTAAAGTCTATATTATTTTCAACTTATCAATTAAATAAATATACTAATTATCTACATGACAAGTGTACGTTTTCAGTTTTTGAGTTTCCCCTTGAAACGAATTTTCAGACGCTCCTGTTGGCTTTCTCCCCGGTTCTAGCGATCCTTCGCATGCCTTTGATAAATTTACGGAGCTCCCGTCTTGTTTGACAAAAACTGTATTTACACTCTCCTCAATTTGATTGAATACTTTGTGTCTACCACCTTACCCGACAAAAATAAGAATTGCTAACGACTTCGATGGAAAGGATATGGGGGAGAAGCTGCTGACAAATTCGATACGGCACACGCTTTGTTTTCCAGATTCTAACATTATTTACCCGCATAGGATATCAAGTTATGTATACAGTGAGCGGCTAAATTGTGAAACAAATTAAATAAAACTGTAATAAAGTTTTTTTGTTTTAAAAAAAGTAAATTTTATATATTTTATGTATTTTGTTTTTTGCGTGCATCCGATATTCTACAGGGTGATTCTGTTTATTGAGCACTCTTGGTTATATCTCTGTTATTATTAAAGATAGATCCATCAATAGCTACATTACTGTATTCGTTTAAAAAAATTATTTTTTTTCATGATGCTGTTTAGAATTACCTTGTAGAAAATCGGATGTACGCAAAAAACGACAAAAAAAAACAAAATAAAATCGATCTATCTCGGCGACAAAATTATTACAGTTTTATTTAATTAGTTCTATAATTTAGGCGCTGCTGCATATCGGGTGTTTCACGTAAGGCAGATTCTTCCATGGCTCTGTTATTTTAAATTTAATTAAAAATTGTTTTATGTAAAATTTGTCTGGAATTACATTGGGCATCCCTGTAAAATATTTTCAGTTATACAGGGCGCTCCGTTTCTTCTGGACGATACATAACTTCGTTATTTTAAATGAAACACCCTGTATACAGTATGTCCGCGGTTAGAGTGAATAAGAGGAAAAACTTTTTTATTTTTATTTTACGGAAAAAAGGCACACTTGATAAAAAGTTTTGCTTGAATTTAAAATGAGGTTGCCATGATGAAACTTAACATTTCATGTACTGGGTGTCCAGAAAATAAAAAAATCTGAAAATGGCAGGAGAGTAAACTACCTGTTAGATTTCTTATGATTATTAGAGTTTCAATTAAATAAAAAGAATAAAACAAATACAATTTTATTCTAGACTTTTAACAACTGCATAACCCGANTCCATTTACTCTTTAAGTTCTGCATTACAGAGGCAAATATGATCAACTTCTTTAGTGTGGCTGGTGGTGTCTGGCTACTAAATCTTCGCCAAAGCAAAAGCAGTGATAGTAATTTGTATTTGTTTCTTTTCTCGGTATAATTAAAAACCTACAATATATATATAGTTTTGCTTTATTTGATCTAGATGGAAATGTTATAAACATATTACTCAAATCAAAATTAGATGTGAATATCTATTAAATATAATGTATTATTGTTATTACCTTAGATGGTCAACTTCTCACTGCGAATCGCATGTGTCTTTATTTTGCGAGATTCTTTTTATACTTACAAAAACTTATCGCTATATGCTGGGAAATATTGTTAGCATTCGAATTGTGCATTGAAATTTTATTATGATAATGATGAAACTAAATCTAGAGAAATATCAATAGCTCACACAAAAACATAACATATTTAGCCTCTTGTGCAGCTTATTTATGAGTACACTATAAATAATACAGGGCAAACCATTTGATAGTGTCACAAGATTCCGTGCACAATTTTTTGCATGTGGCTAGTTTTTTGCTAGTAGACAAGGAAAAGATTGTTCTGCACAGGAGCGGTCCGGAAAAATTCCGGAAATGGCCGGAAAACTGCAAAAAAACTTATTTAGTGAATAAAAATATCAGGAATTTCACAAACATTTCACAATCCAAAGTTGTACAGCATAAAATTCTCTATAAAAAAGGTATTGAAAATTACAGCTGGAATACTTTTTTTTTAATGTAATGTAATTAAGGTTTTCATGGAAAAACAATAATTAAAATATATATTAAAATCTAAATCTTCTTCCACAGACTTGTACACATATAACGTTTTACCTTTTCCATTACAGTATCAGGTAATTTATAAGTTGGGCAACACATTTTCTGTTTTGTTATCAAAATTGATGACAGAATTTCAGGTGACATTGAATTACTCTCACCTTTTCACATTGGGGTTTGTTGTCCAAATATCCAGATAGAAATTTAGATGGAAAGAGTAGGTTCTAAGTTACACTTTGCTATAGTATTAATACTGTATTCTTCTCCGGTAATCTGTATTAAGGGTGTTTTCATCACTGCCTCTTTTTTCGAGTGTTTCTTAAACTTTTGAAAATATTAAATGAAAATGAGTTATAATGATTTTTTCATGTCAAATTCTTAAAGAACGGGCTTTAAAGAATAAATCCACGTATATACTGAGACACAATACTTAGATGTTTTCTCGGGACTGGGAAAAAAGTAGAGTTTGCGCTTATAGCCTAAAACTATGAATAAAATAAAACACAGGTAAATTTTTGCTAAGATCGATTCATACAAAATGCAACTCGGATTTCGGTTGGTTGTATATTGCTAAATATTTGCCCAGTTTGCTTTAGTTGATTAGTGGTCCCACTAATTTAGTAAAAAAGCAAAAAGTTCGATTACCGGCTAAGCTCTACTCGCGATGATCCCATATAGTTTTCTTAAGGAAGGAATTATTTTTCCCTGTAAAATAGTACATAGAAGGAAAGTTTGAAGCTCCCCCCTCGAACAAACTTTATCTCATGCATTCTCATCGACAAACGAAATACGTGTTTTTCTGGATGATTTGCATAAGAACTGTCAATTTATGTACCCCTCCTGGGAGCTGTATGACCTTGTCGATGCTGGAGGGGCTTAAGTAGCTACAGTGAACCCAAGAGCTAAACCGGCGGGAGTTTTATACTCCTGGCAGGGTCACCCAAGCCGGAAAGGTCGAGGGAGAGTAGTGAAAACTAAGAAACAGCTCAGCTACCCAAGCCAAGGTGGAAACGCATCGTGCCGAGGGCTGAATGGTGCGGGGGTAGGTAAAAATGTCGCATCGCAAACGATCTCTTTGGGGAACCTGGCGCACCCCATCGTATTTAGCCTTCCGTCAGGCATGGGGCACTACCTGGCGGTGACTTTTATTTCCTCCAGACTCGTGGGACCTTTATGGACCATAAATCAAAAAAACGGGAACCCGAAAGGGGGCCGTCAACATCCGCCGGGGAAGCAGTAATTGCTGACCAGGCGGAAAATAAAACAGCCACTGGGAAGCAAACACCAGTGACTACTATCTCTAGGGGAGTCGACAGACTGAACCTGGAAGGTAGGAAGAAATTGTCTGGTGCGCAAAAGCGCAAACTTAAAAAACTGCGGAAGGCAGAGGCGGGAAAAGGACAGGGGCCGGTGACGGAACCTGGCTCAAGTACCACTCTAACTCCGCAGGCTGCTGAACCGGGGCCAAGTGGACTCGGGAAGAAACGTGGACGGTCGGACGGTAGTGAGCCGATTTCCGACCGGCCTGTTTCCAAGAGGCCTAAGGCCACGGGACAGCGTGGCAAGACTTACGGGGAGGCGCTGTCGGGGATCCAAGCAGTGGTGGTCCCCCATGGATACCCGGAGGTCCGAATGGATGAGGACCAGATGGGACTTGTCCAGTCGGCGCTTCTGGGGGCCATTGATGGGATCGCGGGCGAGGGTACACGNCTCGGATTGTGAATTGGTGTTCCCACATTTTGTCATTAATTTCTCAATCCCGCTCAAAAATATCTTACTAAGATTTGAAACAGACTCATCATTACTCACCGAACGACTGCCATGAGAGGATTTCTTGGACCTTTGAACTAAAACGCCTTCAGCACTATCATCGAGAGAGTCCCTGCGCTCCCTTCTTCGGCACCGCCTCTGCTCAGACTCGCTCATATTCGCAATTTTCACAATTCAAATTTCAAAAACACTAAGAAATGCGTAAGGTAATCCCACTTCTGATGTTAGATTTCTTATGATTATTAGAGTTTCAATTAAATAAAAAGAATAAAACAAATACAATTTTATTCTAGACTTTTAACAACTGCATAACCCGACAGCTAGATAGCGAGTGTATCCCGTTTCCTTGGTACTCGACGTCTTTCATCAGCCGTGGTGATCTCACTCATGCCAGTAACATCAACAAACAAACGATAACCGCCGTCCCATTGAATGCTGGCATTCCAGTTTCTAACATACCTTTATTTTTAATATTTCTGAAAAGTGATATTTTACAAAAGTTATGAAAAAACGTTACTTGAGTTTTTAAGTAAAACAATTCGCAAACAAAATTGGTTTAATTTTTTACAAAACAATAAATTTGGAAAAAAATGTATTTATAATAAAACATTATTCGAACACTCCTCCACCAACGTTCGCACAAATTTTAAGGCGTGCGTTCATTGTACCAGCGTCTAATCTCTTCTAAAGATATGGACTGTACAGCATCTCTTATTCATTGTTTTAGCTGCTCGATATTATCGTCCAAAGGTCTGCTATACACAATCTGTTTGAGTCCGCCCCACAAGTCTCCCAAAGTTCATGATTATTAAGTCTGGACATCGCGTAGGCCATTGATATGGAGCGGGCCGACCATTCCAGCGATTGGGAAATGCGTTCTGTAACCAGGTCCTAACAGTTACAACAGAATGCGCCGGACAACCGTCATGCTGAAAATAAAAACAATTTCGGCAGGCCAGTGGTAAATTGTCCAATTCATCAATAAAAAACGTTTGGAGCTTGCATTCAGGTAGCTTTTTCCATTGCATTTTTCTTCAAAGGAGTATGGTCCTATTATTCCATAAAAGGATACCGCACACCAAACATTTACTTTTTTGAAATATTGCCCCCTAGATGGTATTCTAAAATTAGGATTCTCGGTACTCCAATATCGCAGATGTTATGAAGCAACAATGCCCTTTGTATAAAAAGTGGATTCGTCCGAAAATATAATCTGTTGATGAAAATTTCGTTCCATACCTCCGATCCACAGACAAAAATCGAGATGTTTCGCTTCATCGCCTTCCTCTAAACTAAAGGAGACACAGAATTTTATTTTATTTCAAAAATTTTTATATGTGAGTCTTTCACAATTCCACAAGTATTCTCAGTGTCTCCTCAGTGACATGGTTGGATATTTATTCACTGACTGTAGAACTAGCACATCTTCATCATCATAGTTTTTCTTTTGCCTAGGTGTTTTCGCCAGTGACCCGGTTGAAAGTTTTTAACAAAGTATAGTGACACACGTGAAGAATAAAATATCATTTTATTCACAACCTTCTATTTGAAATAAAAAAGTTGTCCCCTTATAATAATAAGAAGAAGAAGAAGAAGAAGAATATGTCTTTATTAAAGCGGGGCTCAGCTAAAGCTGCTTATGCCCAACCTGAAAATATACATAATAATACAAAGTAGTACATCGGATATAACATAACCTAAAATTAAATCTACAAACAATTGCCATCGTAGTAGTAGTACACTGATTTTAGAATTTATAATGTTTTGTTAATTGAAAATTATTATATAACATTTTTGTATTTTNTGTAAAAAGGACAAATCTACTTGCTGAATAGGACTAGTAGTGGGACGCACAATAGTCCTAATTAGGCCGCAGTGCTATGGGACTTTTAAAGGACCAACCACTAGATGAAGAAGAAGAAGAAGTCATTTTATGTAAATCCCTAAATATCTCTTAAATAACGCATTGTAGTAAAAAATCAATAGGAACCTTTTTTGTAGAGAATTTTATACCCTACAACTTACACTACATATTTGTGAAATTTTCAATACTTTTTTTGCAGTTTTCCAGCCATTTCCCGCAAAATACTAGTAGCCACGTGCAAAATATTGTGCGCTTCAGAATTACTGCCATCTCAAAACCTCTAACAACTAGACTATTCGTTTTCATAGAAGTGTCACATGACATAGGTATAGTTTATTTAATTTCATTCACAAGTAATACAGGTTTATTTAATATCTTCTTACACTTTGAACGAATTTGCTAAGATGTAAGAGGTCTTCTGTATCAACTTACTTCCAAAAAGTCAGCAATCTGAGTTACTACATCTCTTTAAAGGGGCTGGTTAATTTTTGACAGTTGGAGAAACAGAAGAATATAATTTTTTAAAGGTTTTCCTAAACAAACTTAAAAATTTGGCTGGCTTAAAAGTTGTTCTCACGGCATTTTTTATTGGTATTTCATTATTTGAAAATTAAAATAAAAATAACATTAAATATAGCTTTACAACAAGCACTAGGAAGATTGCTCAGATATTAAATATTAGTCACTCAATAGTTTGGCGGATCCTTCAAAATTATTTTGTGTACTCCTATAACATTCAGCGTATATAAGTACTTTTACCCGACAATTTTCCACTAGGTATAGTGATACCGTATCAATGAATGCAAGAAAGTATTTTTTCCTGCATTTTGCACACTCATCACTCGTATATGGAAGTTATGGTTTGTTCTCTACAGGGAAGTTGCGGCTAGTTGACCAATCCCTAGCAATTCTAATCCAATGAATTTCAGCGACACTTAACCGTAGATAACTTGAATTATAACACGTTTTTGAGGCAAACACTTTTATTGTCTAATTACAACCAACAGCATGAAGATTGAATCTATAGTCGTCCTCCTGAGCGGCTGGTTGGGTTTTTATATGGTTTAATATCAGCTAGCAACTTAGCAGGCGAATTTCTATTGTCAGCATAATAATAAAAGTCATTTATAAGTTAATAATTGTTATAATATAATACACAGATATTGCGAAAATGTATATATACAGGGTGTTTGGATAACATTTATGAAAACCTACGTGATATGTTAGAAAGCCGATTCAGCACTGGGATTTAAGGTTTAACAGTTATAGGAAAATTATTTTGTATTTTTGAATAAAGAAAGAAAGAAAGAAACTTTATTTAAATAGGAAATATCTAATATACACAGTATCACGTACAGCATATATCTATAATACTGTAGTATAACAACCCCAGGTTCGATCGAAAAAAAAAAAACAAATATAAACGTAGTTGTGGCCAAAAATATGTGATCGTCATAAGGAATACCTACGTTGTGTGTATCTATTTTTTTTATTGAACGGAAGGCGCTGGCTACTAACTTTGTAGAGGGATGTATGGTTTAATTTTATAAAACAAAAGCAGAGTAAATACACCTAACTTTATTATTTACATACAACAGTCTTCGAATTAAACATGTGACAAATAGAAAAAACAACAAAAACATTAACAACCATTTAACATAGAATGAGAGTGCCAGGCTTACCTAGACCTCCTGTGGGGAAAGAGCATAGCAGAGAAACCCACTATCGTTGCTCTTACTACCCAAATATAAATACAAAACAACCGCTAACCAAAGGCATAAATTAAGATCCTATATACATAATAATACATAGTAGTACATTGGATATAACATAACCTAAAATTAAATCTACAAACAATTGCCATCGTAGTAGTAGTACACTGATTTTAGAATTTATAATGTTTTGTTAATTGAAAATTATTATATAACATTTTTGTATTTTAGTAGTAACATTGTAATATTGCCGGCAACATAAAAAACACACATATATCTCATACTGGGCTATTAAAACATATTTTAAGATGTGATTTAAATTTTGTAATATTTGATAACATTTTAAATTCAAATGGTAATGAATTAAATAAAGATGATGCATAATAAGTAAACGATTTTTTGAATATGAAGGTGGAGTGTCTCGGTACATGCAGAAGAAGAGGATTTCTTCTGGACCTGTCATAAACATCTGCCGCCAAAATTAACTTATTTTTCAAATACACTGGGGTATTTCTAATCATGATATTTTGTACAAAACATGCAAAATGGATATCTCTCCTAATGTTCATCTTCAACCAACCATTTTCAAAATAACTGGGAGTAACATGGTCTCTCCTATTTAGATTAGTAGAAAATCTCATACAAGTATTTTGCAACACCTGAATGCGATGTGCATCGTGCGCTGACAAATAGGGACCATATACAACGTCACAGTAATCAAACATAGACAGTATTAGAGATTCCGTTATTTTCAATTTAACTTTTGTACTTAAAATGTATTTGCATTTGTACAAAGATTTCAACCTGGTATAAGCAGCCTTAATTTTTAGATAAGTTTTTATCTATTGTGACCCCAAGACTTTTACAAGAATTCTTTATTGGCAGAGATAATTGTTTAAAAATAACTGGTTGTGTAAATCTACTTTATTTGTCTGGCCATCGGTTCCAAAGAGTAAAACATTTGTTTTATCTGGATTTAAATTTAGCGCGTTTCTGATAGACCAAGCATATATGTTTTTCAAATCTTCGTTAATCTGATTTATGGATAATTCAACATTTTCAGGACAGAATGATAAATAGACTTGACAATCATCTGCGTATGAATGTATATTACTCCTTATTACCCCAGGAATATCGGCTGTGTAAATGACAAAAAGTAAAGGACCCAAAATAGACCCCTGCGGTACGCCACTCAAATTATCAAGACAATTAGAAAAAATTGAATCCAAACCTACGACTACTTTAGTTTGCTGCTGACGATTTGATAGATACATACGAAACCACTCCAAGGTGTCTGTTGATAACCCATAATAATTTAATTTAGCCAATAGCAAGTCATGATTTAAACAGTCAAAAGCTTTAGAATAGTCTAGTATGATAAGTGTTGTTACTAAGGATTTGTCCATTGCCTGTAACATATCGTCAACAATATCAGTAAGAGCAGTAGCAGTGCTAAAACCTCTTCTGAAACCTGATTGTTTACAAGGAAGTATATTAAATCTATCAATGTGAGCCTTTAATTGATTGTATGCAATTCAAGTATTTTAGAAAATATAGGGAGTACACTTATCGGTCTTAGTTCATTATATGAGGCAATATTATCTTTTTTTAGGAATCATCGCTTTAGTCTTATTGGTATTTAAACTTAGTTTATTGCAATTTAAATAATGTTCAATGTTTTGTAGATCCTGATTCATTCTATCAATAGCCCCATTTAAATCACTATCCACAGTGGCAATCAAAGTATCATCCGCAATCAAATTAATAAAGTCACTTGTAGTATAGTTTATAATATCATTTAAATAAATTATAAATAAAATCGGTCCTAGGACACTGCCTTGAGGAACTCCAAAATTATTATTAACAATGGGTGTTGAGAATATGTTATTAATTTTAGTTTTTTGTTGACGATTTGACAGATAATTTTCAAACCAATTAAGAACGATGCCATGTAGGCCATAAGATTTAAGTTTTTTTAGTAAGATATTTCTGTCAATAGTTTCAAATGCCCTTTTAAAATCTAGAAATATAGCAACAATGTAGTTATTCTTATCAATATTTTCAATCCAATTTGATATTGTAAGTTGTAAAGCTGTCTCACAAGAGTGACGTTTTCTCAATCCAGACTGACATGGGATAACTAAATTATTAGAATTAAAATAATCTGTTAGTTGCTCACATACTGCCATTTCTAGAATTTTTTCAATAGATGGTAATGTGTTTATAGGTCTGAAATTCATGCAGTCATTAGTATTTTTAATTTTTTCTATCCACCAATAGAAAAAATGTAACTTATTTTTAATTTGTCCGGAATAACACCAGTTTGTAACGATAAATTTATTAAATTTAATAAAATTGGATCGATAAAATTTAAAGTATTTTTTATAAATCCTGCACTCTTAACCTCACTTACACTCATTCTGTTATTTAGTTTATTTACAATTTTGTCTAATTGATTTAAATTTAACAATTTAAAATTACTGAAAGGCGGAAGAATATTTTCATGAACTATCACATTCACCTGTGGTATTGACAGAATGATTTAATTAATACTAGAAACAAAGTACTTATTAAAATTTTCAACAATTTCTTTTTCTCCACTAACTGGAGTTATCATGTTATTCTGATGAAATAATATTACACTATTTGAAAATACCGTACTCTCATTTTTATTAAAGATTTAAGAGTTCTCCACATCTGTTTTGAATTTTTATTGTTTTTATCAATGTGATTTTCATAGTAAGATGTTTTCTTTTTACTTAATAAAGTAACTACTTGATTTCTGAGCATTTTATATTTATTCCAATATGTTTGCTTTAAAGTGAGGGCAATTATTCTTAAAGGTTTTGTATGCAATGTCCTTTTGTTTTGCTAGATTTTTTATTTCACTATCGTACCAGGGCAAATGATAAGCTTTTTGTATTCTTTTTGTAATAGGACACATATCATTTACAATAAACGACACATTTTCCAAAATAAACATAAACATTTCATTTGGTTTATTAGCACGATATGGCCATTCTATATTTTCTAATCTTTCATTAATTTGTTTAATATTACTAGAGCTAAAATTTCTAAATGTTATTAACATATCATGTTTTTTATCTGGTATACACATATTTACAGAAACTATAGAATGATCAGTAAGTTTTGGAGTATTATGTACAATTGCCTTCACTTTATTTGTATTAGTTATAACATAATCTATTAGAGAACTAGTGGAATCAGTTATTCTTGTACATTCCTGAACAATTTGTTCAAGTCCCATCATTTGAAAGATATCTTTAATATTATTTGTATACACACAGTTAGATTGAAAATTCAGATTAAAGTCACCAACCAAAAGAAAGTTAATATTTTTAAAATTTAATACTTCTTCACACCACTTTTTGATTGCATCAATAAATTCTTGATCACCGGATGCAGGCGAGTGATACATAACACCTATGGCCCAAACTTCATTTTTAAACATACTTTGATGAACATGCACCAAAAATTTGGAACACAAATATTATTTTAAAACAGAAAATCTAACACCATTTTTTACAAAAATTAACACACCTCCAGTACGCCTATTATGAGAGTCACATCTTACTAATTTATAACCATTTATTGTCAATTCAATATCTTCCATATTTTCAACTGTTCGTATTTCACTTAATTACATTATAGTATGTGGTTGACATATAATATTTGAAACAATTTGATCTTTGTGAGCAGGGTAACTTTGAGCATTTAAATATACTAATTCAACATTGTACGGTAAATTAGGAGCTATTAGTTTTTTGTTCTATCTCGAGAACTGCTATTTTCATGAAATTTATCAACGATTTTGGGTATATTGTTTATATACCTTATAATTTTTGTATTATCATTTAAAGCTTGTAGTTTTTGTTTTAGTGCTTTGTAATAATCTCGTTGCTTCACTGTCTGATCATTAAAGATTTTGACGTTACCAGCTGTAATTTTATTCCTATTTTTCAATATAAACATAACCTGTTCACTATTTCACAGCATAACTTTGATTGGGCGATTTCTTTGAGAATCGTATTTTCCTAACCTCTGAATTCTACACTGAAAATTTTCATCAATTCCTGTTGGTCCCAAAATATTTTAACTGAATTTGTGTCATCAGCTATTCTACTAAGTTTATTTGTCTCCGATGATTCTCGAATATTAGTAACAATTATGTTGAACATTCTATTTTGCCTTTCTTGAACCCCTTGCATGATCGTTTCCATATTTAAAACATCATTTACAGAAGCAGTTTTTTGTTTTAATTCTTGCAAATCAGCTTTGAGTTATTCAATATTCTTTGTTAACATAGGAATTTTTCGTAGTCCATATTCACAATCACTGCACAAAAATATCAGCTTACGTTTTCTTAGCGTCATACATCTAATTTCTTCACTAGTTAAATCTGAACATTCTACACAAAAACATCTTTTAAAGCTATCACAATCATATACTTATTTCACTTTTTTATTGCATTTAATACACTTGTGTCGTGGAATATGATCGTTTGTGCCTAATATTTGAGAATTATTGGGAGAATCGGCAACGTGGGCTCGCCGCGAAGACGTCGAAGCAGGACTTCGGGCCCCACGTCGAGCGCCATGTCGTGGTATTTGACCATTGTTTAGTGTTTGATCGACATAGGTCCTCGGTGGACATCGGGAGTTCTAATCGAGCTCCACGTTGGGCGCCATGTCGTGATTTATGATCTGGGATGTTGGTTCCCTTGACCTGGGTCCGCGATAGAGACGCACGGAGTTCAAATGGATCGTCACTAGGGACGCCAGGTCGCAGTAGATTCTCAAATGATTGTGGTCTGTGGTGGATATGACCTACAGACGTGGCGTCTAAGACATGAGTAGTGGTTGCTAGGCACTAAAAATATCGGCGTCGAGGAATAGCAGCCTCGACGGGAGCCTCGTTAAGCGAACCTGTGAGCTTGAGTTCCAAAAGGTCTTGAGTTTGATGACAGGGTTTTTTCAATCACACCGTGGAAGATATGTTAACAGTTTTATTGAATAAAATTAACAGACAAGTATTCTTATTAACATATACAAGACATTTACCATAGATATCGTTTGTTACAATTTCCCTCTGTGTCGCTTTCTTCGCGCTATGTACTCCCACTGAAGTACTGCGAACGCCGGGAGTCGACGTTCGATCGCTTGTCTCCAATCTCCATGCTTTTGGTGGACCGCTCGTAAATTGTCCGCCAAAATTTCCAGTAAAAAGCGCCCGTCGTCGCTGTCGAGGTCGGAACTCGTTCCCCTCTGGTCTCTCCGGATAGTCGATGTCGGCATCGGGGATTTTGGAGTCTTCTCCCATTTTGAGAAAACTCTACCCGCGGTCTCGGCTTAGGCTACCGAGCATCGCTTCCAACCGCCAGAGCGGTGGGACCCTCGGAAGACGGTCCTTTCGGCCCAAAGACGGGGAAATTGGAAACATCGGTGAAATTTTCCCCATCTTCGTAAAAGGGCTTACGGAGGTCTTAATACTGGATGGATTTGATTGAGAAATGGTGTGTAGATGCACGGCATGAAGTAGTGCCGTGGTTGGAGGGTTCGGCCGAGATCGCGCGGACACCTTCGGCGGCAGCTAGGAAGACGTGAAAACCTATTATGGCTTAGTTGGCCGTTAGTAGTCGCACGATTCTACTCGAATTTGGATATGATGACCACCTAGGGATACTCTAGCGTGGTTTTGAGGTTCGGCCGAGATCGAATGAGCGGAACGGGCTAAAAACGTGGAAAACGTAAAATCCGCGTTTCCCCGTATAACGGCGTTTTGGCTAATTCGATTCGGACGAAAATTTAGTGAGATAATGCCAGCGACTTGAAGAGTGCTACATTAAATTTTGGCACCGATCGCTCAATTACTTTTCGAGTTATTGACGATAGCGTCCTTGACCAATTCGGAAGAGTGATAAAAATTTAGATGATAGTTTCCAAATATCGCCTTGAAGCGTCCCGGGGTTCGTCTACCGGTGTGAAAACAGCAGCCAAAGATAGCAGCTAAATCGCTCGACCATGCCCGAACGCAACCATGGATATTCAAAATTAACTCGAGCGTTACAGACCATAATGATTTGAAATATTAAATAAAACAATTTGTCTGGATGCAAAAATAATTAGCAAATAGGGGCGCAATCTACCCTTATCTGGAAACATGAAAAAATACACACCTTATTAATTAATGTCCCAATACTCCTAAACGGCATTAAACCGGAAGAAACTAGTTACCTGAAGACAACATAGAGTATCCATTCTGGAGTGTCTAGATGCAAAAATAATTACCTGCAAAAAGCAGATAAGGGAGCAATATACCCTTATCTGGAAACATACAAAATACACACCTGATAAATTAACGTCCCAATCCTCCTACACGGCATTAGATCGGAAAAAACTAGTTCCCTGAAGACATAGAGTACCCCTTCTAGAACGTCTGGATGTAAAAATAATAACTTGCAAAAAGCAAGTAAGGGAGCAATATACCCTTATCTGGAAACATGAAAAATATATAATCGAAAAATAATACCTATCTACCCCAAAACGGCATTCGATTGGAAAAAATTAGTTGCCTGAAGACATACAGTACCCCTTCTAGAATGTCTGGATGCAAAAATAAGTACTTGCGAAAAGCAAATAAGGGAGCAATCTACCCTTATCTGGAAACATACAAAATACACACCTGATAAATTAACGTCCTAATACTCCTAAACGGCATTAGATCGGAAAAAACTAGTTCCCTGAAGACATAGAGTACTCCTTCTAGAATGTCTGGATGCAAAAATAATTACTTGCAAAAACCAAACAAGGGAACAATCTACCCTTTCTGGAAACATGAACAATATATAATTGCAAAATAATACCTATCTACTCCAAAACGGCATTAGATTGGAAAAAACTAGTTACCTGGAGACATAAAGTACTCCCTCTAGAATGTAGGGATGGAAAATAATTACTTGCAAAAAGCAAATAAGGGAGCAATATACCCTTATCTGAAACATGAAAAATATAAAATTAAAAATAATATCCATATACTCCAAAACGGCATTAGATTGGATGAAACTAGTGTAGGCTTTTTAATGTTTGTCTAGGGTTTTAATTAACAATACAATACACAGCTTCATGTGAATAACAGTAGTAACAATTTTTCGAGAAGGAGTATTCGTCTTTACACCTTCCTCGTCGTCTCGTCGTCTCTCAATTTTTGTCTCACAACAGCAAATTATATATTAGGCGATATTAAGTAAACGCACAATAATATTATGGATATGAAATTAATAATTCTACAGAATCATCAAAACGTCAAAAAACTCTGTTGACAGTCAACAACTACGATACATATCTACACTAGTTAACTGGAGACATAGAGTACTCTCTCTAGAATGTATTAATGCAAAAATAATTACTTGCGAAAAGCAAATAAGGGAGCAATCTACCCTTTTCTGGAAACTTGTAAAAAACGTATATAATTGAAAAATAATACCTATCTACTCCAAAACGACATTCGAATGGAAAAACTAGTTCCCTGGAGACATAGAGCACTCCCTCTAGAATGTAGGGATGGAAAAATAATTACTTGCAAAAAGCAAATAAGGGAGCAATCTACCCTTTTCTGGAAACATACAAAATATGTAATTGAAAAATAATAACTATCTACTCCTAAACGTTCATTAGATCAGAAAAAACTAGTTCCCTGAAGACATAGAGTACTCCTTCTAGAATGTCTGGATGCAAAATTAATTACTTGCAAAAAGCAAATAAGGGAGCAATATACCCTTATCTGAAACATAAAAAATATAAAATTAAAAATAATATCCATATACTCCAAAACGGCATTAGATTGGAAGAAACTAGTTAACTGGAGACATAGAGTACTCTCTCTAGAATGTATTAATNATATAGGTATTATTTTTCAATTATATATTTTTCATGTGTCCAGAAAAGGGTAGATTGCTCCCTTATTTGCTTTTCGCAAGTAATTATTTTTGCGTCCAGACATTCTAGAAGGGTACTTCATGTCTTCAGGGAACTAGTTTTTTCCGATCTAATGCCGTTTTGGAGTATATGGGTATTATTTTTTAATTGTATATTTTGCATGTTTCCAGATAAAGGTATATTGCTCCCTTATTTGCTTTTTGCAAATAATTATTTTTCTATCCTTACATTTGAGAGGGAGTACTCAGTCTCCAGGTAACTAGTTTTTTCCAATCGAATGCCGTTTTGGAGTAGATATGTATTATTTTTCAATTATATATTTCTCATGTTTCCAGAGAAGGGTAGATTGCTCCCTTATTTGTTTTTCACAAGTAATTATTTTTGCGTCCAGACATTCTAAAAGGGGTACTCTATGTATTCAGGTAACTATATCTTCCCGATCTAATGCCGTTTAGGCGTATTGGGCCGTTAATTTATCAGATGTGTATTTTGTATGTTTCCAGATAAGGGTATATTGCTCCTTTATTTCCTTTTTCAAGTAATTATTTTTCCTTCCCTACATTCTAGAGGGAGTCTCCAGGTAACTAGTTTTTTCCAATCGAATGCCGTTTTGGAGTATATAGGTATTATTTTTCAATTATATATTTTTCATGTGTCCAGAAAAGGGTAGATTGCTCCCTTATTTGCTTTTCGCAAGTAATTATTTTTGCGTCCAGACATTCTAGAAGGGTACTTCATGTCTTCAGGGAACTAGTTTTTTCCGATCTAATGCCGTTTTGGAGTATATGGGTATTATTTTTTAATTGTATATTTTGCATGTTTCCAGATAAAGGTATATTGCTCCCTTATTTGCTTTTTGCAAATAATTATTTTTCTATCCTTACATTTGAGAGGGAGTACTCAGTCTCCAGGTAACTAGTTTTTTCCAATCGAATGCCGTTTTGGAGTAGATATGTATTATTTTTCAATTATATATTTCTCATGTTTCCAGAGAAGGGTAGATTGCTCCCTTATTTGTTTTTCACAAGTAATTATTTTTGCGTCCAGACATTCTAAAAGGGGTACTCTATGTATTCAGGTAACTATATCTTCCCGATCTAATGCCGTTTAGGCGTATTGGGCCGTTAATTTATCAGATGTGTATTTTGTATGTTTCCAGATAAGGGTATATTGCTCCTTTATTTCCTTTTTCAAGTAATTATTTTTCCTTCCCTACATTCTAGAGGGAGTCTCCAGGTAACTAGTTTTTTCCAATCGAATGCCGTTTTGGAGTATATAGGTATTATTTTTCAATTATATATTTTTCATGTGTCCAGAAAAGGGTAGATTGCTCCCTTATTTGCTTTTCGCAAGTAATTATTTTTGCGTCCAGACATTCTAGAAGGGTACTTCATGTCTTCAGGGAACTAGTTTTTTCCGATCTAATGCCGTTTTGGAGTATATGGGTATTATTTTTTAATTGTATATTTTGCATGTTTCCAGATAAAGGTATATTGCTCCCTTATTTGCTTTTTGCAAATAATTATTTTTCTATCCTTACATTTGAGAGGGAGTACTCAGTCTCCAGGTAACTAGTTTTTTCCAATCGAATGCCGTTTTGGAGTAGATATGTATTATTTTTCAATTATATATTTCTCATGTTTCCAGAGAAGGGTAGATTGCTCCCTTATTTGTTTTTCACAAGTAATTATTTTTGCGTCCAGACATTCTAAAAGGGGTACTCTATGTATTCAGGTAACTATATCTTCCCGATCTAATGCCGTTTAGGCGTATTGGGCCGTTAATTTATCAGATGTGTATTTTGTATGTTTCCAGATAAGGGTATATTGCTCCTTTATTTCCTTTTTCAAGTAATTATTTTTCCTTCCCTACATTCTAGAGGGAGTCTCCAGGTAACTAGTTTTTTCCAATCGAATGCCGTTTTGGAGTATATAGGTATTATTTTTCAATTATATATTTTTCATGTGTCCAGAAAAGGGTAGATTGCTCCCTTATTTGCTTTTCGCAAGTAATTATTTTTGCGTCCAGACATTCTAGAAGGGTACTTCATGTCTTCAGGGAACTAGTTTTTTCCGATCTAATGCCGTTTTGGAGTATATGGGTATTATTTTTTAATTGTATATTTTGCATGTTTCCAGATAAAGGTATATTGCTCCCTTATTTGCTTTTTGCAAATAATTATTTTTCTATCCTTACATTTGAGAGGGAGTACTCAGTCTCCAGGTAACTAGTTTTTTCCAATCGAATGCCGTTTTGGAGTAGATATGTATTATTTTTCAATTATATATTTTTCATGTTTCCAGAGAAGGGTAGATTGCTCCCTTATTTGTTTTTCGCAAGTAATTATTTTTGCGTGCAGACATTCTAGAAGGGGTACTCTATGTATTCAGGTAACTATTTCTTCCCGATCTAATGCCGTTTAGGCGTATTGGGCCGTTAATTTATCAGATGTGTATTTTGTATGTTTCCAGATAAGGGTATATTGCTCCTTTATTTCCTTTTTCAAGTAATTATTTTTCCTTCCCTACATTCTAGAGGGAGTCTCCAGGTAACTAGTTTTTTCCAATCGAATGCCGTTTTGGAGTATATAGGTATTATTTTTCAATTATATATTTTTCATGTGTCCAGAAAAGGGTAGATTGCTCCCTTATTTGCTTTTCGCAAGTAATTATTTTTGCGTCCAGACATTCTAGAAGGGTACTTCATGTCTTCAGGGAACTAGTTTTTTCCGATCTAATGCCGTTTTGGAGTATATGGGTATTATTTTTAAACTGGACATTTTTTATGTTTCCAGATAAGGGTATATTGCTCCCTTATTTGCTTTCCGTAAGTAATTATTTTTGCATCAATATATTCTAGAGGGAGTACTCTATGTCTCCAGTTAACTAGTTTTTTCCAATCGAATGCCGTTTTGGAGTAGATAGGTATTATTTTTCAATTATATATTTTTCATGTTTCCAGAAAAGGGTAGATTGCTCCCTTATTTGTTTTTCGCAAGTAATTATTTTTGCGTCCAGGTACTCTATGTATTCAGGTAACTAATTTTTTCGGATCTAATGCCGTTTAGGCGTATTGGGCCGTTAATTTATCAGGTGTGTATTGTGGATGTTTCCAGGCAAGGGTATATTGTTCCCTTATTTGCTTTTTGCAAGTAATTATTTTTCCATCCCTACATTCTAGAGGAAGTACTCTATGTCTCCAGGAAACTAGTTTTTTCCAATCGATTGTCGTTTTGGAGTAGATAGGTATTATTTTTCAATTACATATTTTTCATGTTTCCAGAAAAGGGTAGATTGCTCCCTTATTTGCTTTTCGCAAGTAATTATTTTTGCATTCAGACATTCTAGAAGGGGTACTTCATGTCTCCAGGGAACTAGTTTTTTCCGATTTAATGCCGTTTTGGAGTAGATAGGTATTATTTTTCAATTATATATTTTTCATGTTTCCAGAAAAGGGCATACTGCTCCCTTATTTGCTTTTTGCAAGTAATTATTTTTGCGTCCAGACATTCTTCAAAGGGTACTTCATGTCTTCAGGGAACTAGTTTTTTCCGATTTAATGCCGTTTTGGAGTAGATAGGTATTATTTTTCAATTATATATTTTTCATGTTTCCAGAAAAGGGCATACTGCTCCCTTATTTGCTTTTTGCAAGTAATTATTTTTGCGTCCAGACATTCTTCAAAGGGTACTTCATGTCTTCAGGGAACTAGTTTTTTCCGATCTAATGCCGTTTTGGAGTAGATAGGTATTATTTTTCAATTATATATTTTTCGTGTTTCCAGAGAAGGGTAGATTGCTCCCTTATTTGTTTTTCGCAAGTAATTATTTTTGCGTCCAGACATTCTAGAAGGGGTACTCTATGTATTCAGGGGACTATTTTTTCCAGTCGAATGCCGTTTTGGAGTAGATAGGTATTATTTTTCAATTATATATTTTTCATGTTTCCAGAAAAGGGTAGATTGCTCCCTTATTTGCTTTTTGCAAGTAATTATTTTTCCATTCCTATATTCTAGAGGGAGTACTCTAATTCTCCAGGTAACTAGTTTCTTCCAATCGATTGCCGTTTTGTAGTAGATAGGTATTATTTTACAATTATATATTTTTTATGTTTCCAGAAAAGGGTAGATTGCTCCCTTATTTGTTTTTCGCAAGTAATTATTTTTGCGTCCAGACATTCTAGAAGGGGTACTCTATGTATTCAGGTAACTAATTTTTTCCCATCTAATGCCGTTTTGGAGTAGATAGGTATTATTTTTCAATTATATATTTTTTATGTTTGCAGAAAAGGGTAGATTGCTCCCTTATTTGCTTTTCGCAAGTAATTATTTTTGCGTACAAACATTTTAGAAGGGGTACTGTATGACTTCAGGGAACTAGTTTTTTCCAATCGAATGCCGTTTTGGAATAGATAGGTATTATTTTTTAATTATATATTTTTCATGTTTCCAGGTAAGGGTATATTGCTCCCTTACTTGCTTTTTGCAAGTCATTATTTTTACATCCAGACATTCTAGAACTCTATGTCTTCAGGGAACTAGTTTTTTCCGATATAATGCTGTTTAGGAGTATTGGGACGTTAATTTACTAGGTGTGTATTTTGTATATTTCCAGATAAGGGTATATTGCTCCCTTATTTGCTTTTTGCAAGTAATTATTTTTGCATCCTCACTTTCTAGAGAGATTACTCTATGTCTCCAGGTAACTAGTTTATTCCCATCTAATGCCGTTTTGAAGTAGATAGATATTATTTTTCAATTGTATATTTTTCATGTTTATAGATAAGGGCATACTGCTCCCTTATTTGCTTTTTGCAAGTAATTATTTTTGCGTCCAGACATTCTACAGGGGGTACTTCATGTCTTCAGGGAACTAGTTTTTTCCGATCTAATGCCGTTTTGGAGTAGATAGGTATTATTTTTCAAATATATATTTTTCATGTTTCCAGAGAAGGGTAGATTGCTCCCTTATTTGCTTTTCGCAAGTAATTATTTTTGCGTCCAGACATTATAGAAGGGGTACTGTATGTCTTGAGGGAACTAGTTTTTTCCAGTCGAATGCCGTTTTGGAGTAGATAGGTATTATTTTTCAATGATATATTTTTCATGTTTCCAGATAAGGGTATACTGCTCCCTTACTTGCTTTTTGCAAGTTATTATTTTAGCATCCAGACATTCTAAAAGGGGTTCTTTATGTCTTCAGGGAACTAGTTTTTTTCGATCTAATGCCGTTTAGGAGTATTGGGACGTTAATTTATCAGGTGTGTATTTTGTATGTTTTCAGATAAGGGTATATTGCTCCCTTATTTGCTTTTTGCAAGTAATTATATTTGCATCTAGACACTCCAGAAGGGATACTCTATTTTGTCTTCAGGTAATTAGTTTCTTCGGATGTAATGCCGTTTAGGAGTACCTATTGGGACATTAATTGATAAGGTGTGTATTTTTCATGTTTCCAGATAAGGGTAGATTGCGCCCCTATTTGCTTTTCGCAAGTAATTATTTTTGCATCCTGACAAATTGTTTTATTTAATATTTCAAATCATTATGGTCTGTAACGCTCCAGTTAATTTTGAATATCCATGGTTGCGTTCGGGCATGGTCGGGCGATTTAGCTGCTATCTTTGGCTGCTGTTTTCACACCGGTGGTTCGTCTGCAGGTTGCGAGAGTCGTGGCAGTGGATACTGCGCGCCGGGATGGCAGACCCAGGTGAGATCGGTCGCGATGCGGGTGACATTGGAAACATTGGTGAAATTGGTCTTGGAAGCGCTATCGCCGGGAGGATCGATGTCATGTTATGGGGCGACGTCCGCACTGAGATGCAGAGTCGCGGAAATGGCTCCCCGACGGTATCGAGTTCGATGTCTGAAATGATACCGTGGAGGCTTTTTTGATTTACCCGGCCGACGGCGATTAGTTTTGCAAACGTGGCGGGTTTTTGGTTTGGATTGGAAAGGTAGGCGAATTTGATTTTTTCGCCTTCTTCCCAATTCAACGGTCTCAGGCATATCCGTAGATACAAGACGACTTCTAGGAATATACTGAGTGTTCTGAAATTCTGAAGCTCGCTCGAAGGGTGGAATGCGACACTTGCTCATTGTACTCGGTATTCTTATCGTATTTTTAACAAAAACTCAATAAATATACAGAGCCACAAAATATACGTCTATGCCGTCCTATTTTCTTATATGTATGTCTTATAAAGTGTAATGGAAATTTATTTTATTTTGCATTGCAAGTAGAAAAATTTTTATATGCATTTTTTGATTAGAAAATTTTCAACTCTGTAAAAATATGCAATACTTAAACAAATCAATAAGCGTTGCAATTTTCAACGCCTTTCGAAGGTCGCAGATGATTAAAAATATCGGTATAGGAAAGCTTCATATAATGTAATATCCCAAATTGTATTTTTGTATATTCTCCATTTCATAAAAGGGTTTAGCTCCATTAGCAGACGTTTTTGAAATAAGATTATACAGAAAATCCCCTTATTTTCTGACAAGGAAACGCATTTTAAAATTTTTCGCAATATTAAAAACACACCCTGTATCACAATTTGCAAATTACAAAAAAAAAATGACAATCGTGTACAAGACTGATATAAATTTCCATATAGTTATGGATTAATTTATAAAAAAAATACCAACATTCTTAAATTGAATTCAATTAGTAAAACCGTTAGAATAATAGATTCCATTTCCTTTAAGAGAACTGATGCAAATTTTCAACTTGAATGGGTACAATGATTTTGGAAATATGGACAAAATCCGACTATTTTTAACTTATTAGTTTAACTTTGTATTATTATTTTAACCTTATAAATCTCCCATTGGGTTGGGTTTCCTTCCTACTGAAACAGTTTATAGGATATAAGCTTCTTTTAAATGTAAAAATTAAGATAATTTCGATAATACTGTTTTTCTCCAACCGTCACAAAACTATGACATTTTTTGACTACCAGAAGTCTCTAAGGTTGACATTTTCCTTACTGAAAAAAAATAGTAGCTGTTATGTATGGGAATATATTATATTTATTTTGGTCTAAACTTTCGTGGTCCTGCCACTGACTAATGATTACAAAAAATAGGAAAAAATAAAAATGTACAAGATAAAAGGAACTGTAAAAGCCTTCCAAGGCACTTTTGGTATTAAAATATGTTAAAGTAAATAGTTGTGTTATTTCACATTAAATAAGACATAACAAATTGGCGACGAGGATTATTGTAACTCACGTGCAAGTGCAGTGTAGTGAAAATATTAATCGCGAAATAGAGACAAAGTTTAAAGTTTAAAATGACTAATCAAACTAATTTAGGCCTTTTGGGAACATTAAGTGTATTTGACCCCAAATATTCCGATTTTTTAATATTCAAGGAAAGGCTAAAGCAATTTTTTATTGCTAATAAAATAACGGACACCGATCGCAAAAAAGCGATACTGCTAAATACCTTATCTGAGGAATGTTATATTTTACTTAGAAATTTGTGTGTACCAAATTTACCCGAAACCAAAACTTATGAACAATTAATCACATTATTAGTTGAACATTTTTCACCAGTGAAATCTTATTTTTTGGAAAGACTAAAATTTTACACTGCAAAGCGACATTTAAATGAAAGTGTGTCTGAATGGGAAGCCAGAGTAAAAAGTCTAGCAGTCAATTGTAAGTTTGGGGACGAATTGGAGACCGTTATGCGAGATGTTTTTGTAATTGGGATCAATGATGAAAAAATCATGGACCGTCTTTTTGAAGAAGATGCATCAAGCTCCAGTTTAAACCTAAAAAAGTGGTAAAAATTGCGCTTTCTAAGGAATGTGCCATGAAAGAACATTCAGCCAGAGAAAACCTAGGTGCAGTGAAAATAAAAAGTGAAACCGATTTGAATTTCCATCGTCAGCGTACAGTGAGGCAGCCACGAATTCCTCCGCGCGGTTCAGCTTCACCAGGGACATCCAGCAGCGCACACGCAGGTACGAATCACGGACGAGGACAGCCGGTAAGAAAATCTTCGGATCTGCCGGTAAGAAAGTGTTTTGTGTGCGGCAGGAAAAATCATAGGAGTTCTGATTGCGTTTATAAAAATTGTATATGTCATAAGTGCGGCATAAAAGGGCATTTAGCTCCGCAATGTAAAAAAATGTCTCAAAATTTTTTGAATGATGTAGAAAGTAGGAATGGAAGTTCAGATGAGTCTATATTTAGTTTGCATTGTTTTAATAATGATAATTTAATTGAAGATACAAAAAATGTTAAACCAACATTTGTTAATTTAATTGTAGAAAATGTACCGATAAGTTTCGAAGCCGATTCAGGATTTGCCCAAGCTGCAATTTCTGAAAAATTATATCGAAAACATTTTGCTAATAAGAAATTACAAAAAAATGACTTGTCATTGCAAGATTATGTTGGTGTAACATTTGAACCAATAGGATTTTTAAATTTAAATATTATGTATGAAGACAAATTTCATGTTTTAAAAACATATGTCATAAAAAATGGAGGTCCACCACTTATTGGTAGAAATGGATTAGCAATGCTTAATTTAGGTATTTGTAAAATTGCTAGTAAATTATGTAAAATAGATTCTGCAGCCAATAATATTGATATGTTGATTAATAAGTATGCGGATATTTTTACGAAAAAAATGGGTACGTTTAATAAATTTGAGGTTTCTTTAAAATTAAAAGAAGGCTCAGTTCCAAAATTTTGTAGACCACGACCTGTACCACTAGCTTTAAAACCAAAAATTGAATTAGAAATTCAGAGGTTGGTCGAAAATAAAGTTTTAATACCAACTGAATTTTCAGAATGGGCCACGCCCATTGTTCCTGTTTTAAAACAAAATGGTGGCATAAGAATATGTGGTGATTTTAAAGTAACTTTGAACTCTCATTTACTAGATCAACATTATCCATTGCCGAGAATTGAATATTTATTTTCACAATTACAAGGTGGTGACAAATTTTCCAAAATTGACTTATCAGAAGCTTATCAGCAAGTTTTGCTAACGGAAGAATCTAGGAAACTAGTAACTATTACGACACATAAAGGGCTTTTTTCATATACACGTTTACCCTATGGTATAAAAACCGCACCATCGATATTTCAAAATATCATGGAGCAAATGTTTGTTATGCCAGGTGTAGTTTGCTTTCTTGACGATATTTTAGTAACAGGGAAAAATGATCAAGAGCATTTAGATAGATTAGAAATAGTACTTAAACGTCTTCATGATTATGGGCTTAAAGTAAAGAAAGAAAAGTGTGATTTTTTTAAAAAATCAGTTAAATATTTAGGGCATGTAATTGACAGAGAAGGTTTGCATACTTCAGATGATAGAGTTCTAGCAATAAAACAAATAGCGATACCGAAAACTATTACGGAATTAAAATCTTTTCTTGGAGCAGTAAATTTCTATTGCAAGTTTGTTCCAAATGCGGCTGATGTGTTAAAACCTCTGTATAATTTATTAAAAAAAAATACCAGATGGAATTGGTCTGTTGATTGTAACAACAGTTTTGAAAAAACAAAACAAATTTTATTGTCTTCAACTGTTTTAGCACATTATGACCCTACAAAACAAATTAAATTAACTGTTGACGCTTCTAGTACGGCACTGGGAGCTACTTTGAGTCACATATATGATGATAATACGGAAAGACCGATTGCTTTTGCATCACGATTGTTAAATTCAGCCGAATTAGCGTATTCTCAAATCGAAAAAGAGGCAGCTAGTATTATTTTCGGGCTTAAAAAATTTTTTCAATATGTATATGGACAGAAATTTTATTTGTATACCGATCATAAACCTCTATTATCTATTTTTGGAGAAAAAAAAGGGTTACCAACTTTAGCAGCTAACAGATTACAGCGCTGGGCTCATATTTTGTCTGCATTTAATTATGAGATTAAATATGTAAAGTCTGATAAAAATACAGCAGATTTTTTATCTAGGTTGCCAAATAAAATAGATAAAGAACAAAATAGTGATAAAATTTTAAACTTACCTTTAAATGTTAATAGTTCTTATTTAAACTACATAAATAATTCCGATTTCACGTTAAATTTTAAACATATTAAACATGAAACATCTCGAGATGTAATTTTAAGTAAGATTATTTTTTATGTGCGTCATGGTTGGCCTAATAAATGTCCAGCTGATGAATTTAAGCTTTATTTTATGAGAAGGAATGAGATCACAATAGAATCCGGTTGCCTTATGTGGGGTTATCGGGTGATAATTCCAAGAAAATTTCAAAGACAAATTCTAGACGAATTACATAGCTCACATATGGGTATTGTAAAAATGAAGGCATTGGCAAGATCATATATCTGGTGGCCACTGTTAGACAAAAATATTGAAAATGTAGCTAATTCGTGTAGAACGTGTGCAGTATTTTCGAACAGCCCACCAAAAATATCATTAGAAGTGTGGGACTGGCCAAAAGAACCATGGACAAGGTTACACGCTGATTATTTTGGTCCTTGCTTTAATAAACATTTTTTAGTAATTCAAGATGCTACATCAAAATGGATTGAATGTTTTGAAGTAAAAAATTTAACTACTTCACATGCAATAGAAATATTTCATGAGCTTTTCTCTCGATTTGGTTTTCCTCTGGAAATTTGTACGGACAATGACGACACACATTACATCTGACGAATTTAAATCTTTTCTAACTTCACGTGGTATAAAACAATCGTTGGGAGCACCTTATCATCCAGCAACTAATGGATTAGGAGAAAGCGCGGTAAAAATTATAAAAACAGGCTTAATAAAAGCGAAACACGATAATAAAAATTTAGATATAAATTATTTCATAAATCAATTTTTATTTCAGTATAGAAATACTCCTCAAACGACCACAGGGGAAAAACCAGCTAAATTGTTATTCAATCGAGACTTACGTACAAAATTCTGGGCTCATATTTTGTCTGCATTAAATTATGAGATTAAATATGTAAGGTCTGATAAAAATACAGCAGATTTTTTATCTAGGTTGCCAAATAAAATAGATAAAGAACAAAATAGTGAAAAAATTTTAAACTTACCTTTAAATGTTAATAGTTCTTATTCAAACTACATAAATAATTCCGATTTCACGTTAAATTTCAAACATGAAACATCTCGAGATGTAATTTTAAGTAAGATTATTTTTTATGTGCGTCATGGTTGGCCTAATAAATGTCCGGTTGATGAATTTAAGCCTTTTTTTATGAGAAGGAATGAGATCACAATAGAATCCAATTGCCTTATGTGGGGATATCGGGTAATAATTCCAAAAAAATTTCAAAGACGTATTCTAGACGAATTACATAGCGCACATATGGGTATTGTAAAAATGAAAGCATTGGCAAGATCATATATCTGGTGGCCACTGTTAGACAAAAATATTGAAAATCTAGCTAATTCGTGTAGAACGTGTGCAGTATTTTCGAACAGCCCACCAAAAATATCATTAGAAGTGTGGGACTGGCCAAAAGAACCATGGACAAGGTTACACGCTGATTATTTTGGTCCTTGATTTAATAAACATTTTTTAGTAATTCAAGATGCTACATCAAAATGGATTGAATGTTTTGAAGTAAAAAATTTAACTACTTCACATGCAATAGAAATATTTCATGAGCTTTTCTCTCGATTTGGTTTTCCTCTGGAAATTTGTACGGACAATGACGACACACATTACATCTGACGAATTTAAATCTTTTCTAACTTCACGTGGTATAAAACAATCGTTGGGAGCACCTTATCATCCAGCAACTAATGGATTAGGAGAAAGCGCGGTAAAAATTATAAAAACAGGCTTAATAAAAGCGAAACACGATAATAAAAATTTAGATATAAATTATTTCATAAATCAATTTTTATTTCAGTATAGAAATACTCCTCAAACGACTACCGGGGAAAAACCAGCTAAATTGTTATTCAATCGAGACTTACGTACAAAATTTGATTTGTTAATACCTTCAGTTAAACAAATTGTTCAAGATAAGCAAAATTATCAAAAGAAATATTACCAAAGAAAAAAAGATATTTATTTACATCAGGGGGATAATGTTTGGATTCGCGATTATAGAGCAAATAATGCAAAATGGTGTGCAGGTGTAATAAAAAAAATTATTGGCCCAAGAACCTATTTAGTTGAAACTGAATGTGGAATGATTTGGAAACGACATAAAAATCAAATTAAACCAACCCAATTAGATGAAAAACAAAAATCAGTTTCATTTATTCCACAGTCTAGTTTAATTAATACAAACAATGTAATGTTAGGAAATAGTGGTAGCGAAAATGAAATCAGTGACGAGGAAATTAGTGATTACGAAACAGAGGTGACCTCACCGGGTACATCAAGAACATTAAGACGCCGTAGTCGAATTAAACCCCCAGATAGATTAGTTATATCATAATTTTGTGTATTAGTGTAATATTGCATTTAGAATTGTAAGTATATATAGTTTTAATGATATTATTAATTTTGTAGGAGAGAGGTGTTATATATGTGAATATATTACATTTATTTTGGTCTAAACTTTCGTGGTCCTGCCACTGACTAATGATTACAAAAAATAGGAAAAAATAAATATGTACAAGATAAAAGGAACTGTAAAAGCCTTCCAAGGCACTTTTGATATTAAAATATGTTGAGAAGTAAATAGTTGTGTTATTTCACATTAAATAAGACATAACAGTAACCTAACAACAAAAGTATTCACTTTTAATTCTAGGAGTGGATACTTAATAATCCTTACATTAAAAGTGTTAATCAAGTTTTAATTTATAATATTAATATTTACAATACATTTTTTATTCACATTGATATTAAATACAAAGTTTGAACAATTAAAATTAAATAAACCACTTAAACTGCAAACTGCTACTACCCTCATTCTTGGTGCAATTCTCAAAGCAGTTTTCATTAATAGTTATATTATTTTCCGATGTTGTGAAATCAGAAATGACAAGAGTACTTGGTTTATCATTACCACTATCAACTTTCAGTAATCTTTTCGCAATATTTTCTTTATTCAAAAGTTCAATGTAGCCTTCCGCTACAGTGCTCAATCTCCATCCTCAGTGTCTTTTAAGACAAGTGAGGTGACCACCGCCGTGAACTAAAAGAGTAGCAGACATTCGTCGTAATGCGCGACCACTGTACTCTTTACGGTTGTCCAGCTTGAAAGATTTTGCCACTTCTTGCGAGACGGCACTCATTTTATGAATACCGACTACCATTCGATGACACTTTCCACTAACATATCTGAGAAATAATCGACATTCTAGCAATCCGGGTGGACGTAAAGCAACACATTTTCGATAAAAACTAAAATTATCTCCAAGCATAGTAAAAGAACGTGGTCTCTTAGTTTTGGTATTTTCACATCTTTAACGTTATCAATTGTTAAATTAACTAATTCATCAGAACGACATGCGCTTGTAACCCCCAATATTAGGACGACCTATAAAAAAGTTTTTAAAAAAATATTATTTTATTTTTAAAGCGTTTACCTTTATCATCTAATATAAATTATCAGGTGCAATATTCAAAAAACAATCAGCTTGTTCCTTGTAAATACTCGCGATTTTTTCAGTACATATCCCTCATTTTGTCTATTAAAAAGAGCACTTAACTTTGAATATTTGTTTATATCAATCCCCTTCTTTATATCCAACAATGACTGCAACATTGGATACTGTGACCAAAGCATTGATGGCTTTATTTTTTCTGTTAAGTTTGAGAACTACACCATCAATACATCTTCTGTATACAACTTTTTGTTTTTTCTTTGCACCAATTCATAAAACGTCGGTAGACACATTCATAAATTTCTCAAGATTTCTTTGAGAGAAGATTCAAAGAAACCTCTTTTGCATACTCCAGTATCTCCTCAGGTACACCTAAATCTTCATTCGATTACATTTTTACAGAGTTGCAAATTGAACCACAGGCAACCACAAATGAACTCAGTTGTATATCCTACTTTGCTTTATTATCTAAATTTGGTTTGAATAACTTCAAAGCACAAATTAATATGAGAGATTTCGGTTGGAGAAAAAATAGCATGTTTTATTCGAATTAAAAGTATCTTTTTTGTCTCGCAATTTTGCATCCGTTCGGCTACGGTACGCTTCACCTCGTAAATACAAGATTTGCTCGCCACAAAAGTAACAGTTTTAATCCTAATACAACAATATACTATATTTGTTCAAAATTCTCGTAATTTGTATTTCCCAGTCCATTATTCAATTTTAATTTTAGGCTTTTTCATGCACAGCCGTGGACAAAAACGGTTTACTATTTTAAATACTTTTTATGAAGTTTAAAGTTTAGGTTACATATTTTTAGTGTCCACTAGTACACATCAAATTTTATCCATCGTGTATTCATCCATTGTATTCTTCTCCGTTCCATCACAAAATAAAGCTTACATCTCCCATTTTTATCATTTCGAAAATACACAACACACACAATGCATGATTCTGTGAGTCGAACGGTAATAATCAACCCTTTCCTTTGTCAGAAACAAATGACAGACGTTATTTTCTGGAACGCCTAATTTTCTCTGCTAAACCCCTTTGACTCTCATCAGGCGCTTCGACACGTGTTTAATTATTTACAATGAGAGATAAAACTTCCAACTTGTTGGGCTTACAAGCACGTAGCGGGTCGAATATAAACACTGAAACTCGAGTTTCAGGCCGGGCGAAGTTTCAGATCTGTTCGCCAAGATTACTTTTCAGATAAAAAATGTTATTGGTCAGGAAACCAGCTACTTCACTTTATATTCAATACAAGTATAGCCTTGTTAGGAGGAAATGGGGTCGTAATTGTCCTGGTGTAATAATAAAGGAATTCCAAACTTGTCACAAAATTTTTTAGATAAGTTTTTCTTTCAAAAAAAAATATCAATATCCAGTTAAAATGGTGTTGTGATTGTCTTACAATTAGTATGAAATTCGAAAGTTGCAAAGATTGCCATAGATATTTTTTAAATAATTTTTTTCTTAAAAAAGTCTCTTGAGATGTTATTAACAGAGAAACCAGCAACTTTGTTGGCTAGAATTGGCCTTGTAAATGCTTTGGTTTGAATTTAAACGAATTCAAAATTTATGAAAATTATGCCACTGAAATTTTCTAGAACACAGCTATTACACTTTGTATCCTGTACAGATGGTATTGGTGTGTAAAATACCATGATTTTTCAGGTTATTATACCCTGGTAATCCTGGTATGTATTTAATCTGATTTACTTTATACTTTTTTATCCTTAGCTAAAAATCTTTGACATGCCTTTGTGTTCTCGGGTAGGTTATACTTCTAAATATATAGACATACTTATTTACTAATTTTCTATTGACGACAACTAAGCACACTCTAAGGCCATTTTGCTACGTTGCCCGGATTATTTAATCGACCGCAAAACACCTACTTTTCTGTAGTAAATTTTATTACGATGTTCTAAACCTCTACATCCGGACAACTTCTACAAATCTAGATATGCATTTTCCGGAAAAACCAAATATAGGGAATGTTATGATTTTTGCCTGGCTATTCAATGGTGACAACGCCATGACCACAACCACGTGGTCATTATGGGATCAAGACGATTTTTTTATTGGGAACCCCCCTTTTTGAATCCGGAAATGGAAAGAGCGGAAAATTTCACGTTCAGATATGACCTTGACCATTTCAAAAATTTCAAAATGGCGGCGAAATCAAGAGGCGGACGAAATTTTTGAAAGTTAACCGATTGTCACCAAATTTTGTAAACAGGGGTTTTCGAGGAAAAACTATTAGGCTGTCAGCCCGCTGCAAAAAAAACCGTATGATTTCTCCACATATGCTCTTCAAGGTATTGTTAATTATCGGCATGGTGACCAATAAACAAGTGGAATTAGCCGGTAACCGTGGAACATGCACCGGTAAAGGTAATTGTTAACTGCAAAACAATCGCGTTTTACAATTAGATTTACAAGTATGCCGAGCATACCAAACGGGATTTTAGCAACAACAATTAATCGCAAAACGGTCGACATACGGGCAGAGTGGAACCGAAGGGTCGGGTCACGCCCTTAAAAGTGTAAATAAATATTGCATTTGTAAATGATAGTTACACGTATGCCTGTTCGAAATTAAACGGTTTTTGGTGTAAAGTGCCCAATTTCCAAAGGGCACACGGTTCCCGAAGGTCTAATTAATTTCACACCTGTATGACTGAATACAGTCTACAACTAATAAGTTGCACAGGATTATTCACTATATTTTGATCCCCCTTTAACTTTTTAACATTACACCACAAATAAATGACAAAAATCAAAGTGCATCTAACCTTCAACAGTAATAATGAATTTATTTGAATATAAAATAAAAGTATTTTTATTCTTCAAAAACAGAGACAGTATTCACAATGTAACTTTAAGTGGGTGTCAACTTTTAGGGGTAATAGTACGTTTTCCCCTGAATACGAATCTGAAATTCTGAAATTTGAATCAAATAAATAGTAGTCATAATTAGTTTTCCTACGAGCATGCGTAAAGCAGTACTTTTCCGCATGCATTTCCGAACGCAAAGTTACATTTTCCGCACGCCATGCGGATAAGATTTTTTCCGCACTAAGTATGGAAAAGTAAAATTACTCAAGAATATCATTGGCAGGGAAAATTTATATTTATTTTAGTAGCTGTAGACTATTTTATGCAATGTGAGAAGCCGTTGCAAATGTATTCTCTTAAAACAAAAAAAGTAATATTTTTAAGTACCTTGATGATGATGAGCAACAATAAGTCCACCTGTCGACTTTGACACATGATGTCAGATCTTTCCTCCGTTTTTATTCAGCATGAATCTATAAACACCGACACTTTTCTTCCCATCAATTCATAAAAAGGTTTAAACGCAGTTAAAATGAGCAGCTCTGGCGAGGAGCTACCAGATTCCATCTTAAAGGCCGCAAACTCTGCAAGTTTTAATTTATTGACATAGTTAAATCTGAACAAAAATATGAGAAATAATATAAACATTTTGAATACTGGCGCCGCAACAAAGGGACAAATAGTATCAAGGAGGAGGTATTCTTAGCATATTTTGCAGATTTATAAAAAACATTTCAGTCTAATACTTTATAGAGTAAGTACTCTATGTTAAAAAGTGTCCTTAAAATAAAAAAAAAACTTGGATTTAAGTCAATATTTCAAGCTAACATCGCTCTAAAAAAAGCATAATGTGGGATACCATCCAAAAAAGTACAAAATTTTTGACAAAAGTGAAGTTTCCAGATTTATGGAAGAAGCACCCGATCAAATTCACCTTCTAATAAAAGTTGAGCATTTTGTGTCGGCCGGTGCCTGCAGGCGCGATGAGCTTTACAAGATAATGGTTGAGATAGATAATAAAGGAAATTTGATATTCGTCAAAATTCCTAACAGTAAAAAGAACCAAAAATCTTTGTAGTATTCAATGAAACAAATAGGGGACGTTATTTACAACTCTATCATAAATATGCAAATTTGCGAAAACCATATACTCCGCACATGCGTTTTTTGTGCAGGATAGACAAGGAGCATGCAATACTCAATGTGTTGGAATAAATTCATTCGGTAAAATGCCTTCGGAAATGGCTGCAATAAAAAAAATTCACAGCAGTATACAGTACATAGTTTCTAGCGTCCCTCGGATACCATGTTAACCAATTCTGGAGCTGGAATCACTAATGTTAAGCGATTCGAAGACTGGAAATCGACAATTGTCGCCGAGAGCTACATTGACGATAAAAAAAAGGATATGTCGAATAAAATATGTCTTATTTAATGTGAAATAACACAACTAATTACTTCAACATATTTTAATATAAAAAGTCCCCTGGAATGCTTTTACAGTTCCTATTATCTTGTACATTTTTATTTTTTCCTATTTTTTTGTAATCATTAGTCAGTGGCAGGACCACGATAGTTTAGACCAAAATAAATATAATATATTCACATATATGTACAGGGTGATTCAGTCATAATGTCATTAATTTTAACCACGTATTCGGAAGGCTTAATAAAGAGAGAAAATCGGAAAAAAAATTTTTTACTCGACTTTTAAAAATGAAGGAAATCAACCCATAACTCCCGCTACGAGGGCTGCCCTGCCGATGCCCGGATGCTCGGAAAATGTTGNTTCTCAAAATTTTTTGAATGATGTAGAAAGTAGGAATGGAAGTTCAGATGAGTCTATATTTAGTCTGCATTGTTTTAATAATGATAATTTAATTGAAGATACAAAAAAAGTTAAACCAACATTTGTTAATTTAATTGTAGAAAATGTACCGATAAGTTTCGAAGCCGATTCAGGATTTGCCCAAGCTGCAATTTCTGAAAAATTATATCGAAAACATTTTGCTAATAAGAAATTACAAAAAAATGACTTGTCATTGCAAGATTATGTTGGTGTAACATTTGAACCAATAGGATTTTTAAATTTAAATATTATGTATGAAGACAAATTTTATGTTTTAAAAATATATGTCATATAAAATGGAGGTCCACCACTTATTGGTAGAAATGGATTAGCAATGCTTAATTTAGGTATTTGTAAAATTGCTAGTAAATTATGTAAAATAGATTCTGCAGCCAATAATATTGACATGTTGATTAATAAGTATGCGGAAATTTTTACAAAAAAAATGGGTACATTTAATAAATTTGAGGTTTCTTTAAAATTAAAAGAAGGCTCAGTTCCAAAATTTTGTAGACCACGACCTGTACCACTAGCTTTAAAACCAAAAATTGAATTAGAAATTCAGAGGTTGGTCGAAAATAAAGTTTTAATACCAACTGAATTTTCAGAATGGGCCACGCCCATTGTTCCTGTTTTAAAACAAAATGGTGGCATAAGAATATGTGGTGATTTTAAAGTAACTTTGAACTCTCATTTACTAGATCAACATTATCCATTGCCGAGAATTGAATATTTATTTTCACAATTACAAGGTGGTGACAAATTTTCCAAAATTGACTTATCAGAAGCTTATCAGCAAGTTTTGCTAACGGAAGAATCTAGGAAACTAGTAACTATTACGACACATAAAGGGCTTTTTTCATATACACGTTTACCCTATGGTATAAAAACCGCACCATCGATATTTCAAAATATCATGGAGCAAATGTTTGTTATGCCAGGTGTAGTTTGCTTTCTTGACGATATTTTAGTAACAGGGAAAAATGATCAAGAGCATTTAGATAGATTAGAAATAGTACTTAAACGTCTTCATGATTATGGGCTTAAAGTAAAGAAAGAAAAGTGTGAATTTTTTAAAAAATCAGTTAAATATTTAGGGCATGTAATTGACAGAGAAGGTTTGCATACTTCAGATGATAGAGTTCTAGCAATAAAACAAATAGCAATACCGAAAACTATTACGGAATTAAAATCTTTTCTTTGAGCATTAAATTTCTATTGCAAGTTTGTGCCAAATGCGGCTGATGTGTTAAAACGTCTGTATAATTTATTTAAAAAAAAAATATACCAGATTGAATTGGTCTGTTGATTGTAACTACAGTTTTGAAAAAGCAAAACAAATTTTATTGTCTTCAACTGTTTTAGCACATTACGACCCTACAAAACAAATTAAATTAAGTGTTGACGCTTCTAGTACGGCACTGGGAGCTACTTTGAGTCACATATATGAGGATAATACGGAACGACCGATTGCTTTTGCATCGCGATTGTTAAATTCAGCCGAATTAGCGTATTCTCAAATCGAAAAAGAGGCAGCTAGTATTATTTTCGGGCTTAAAAAATTTTTTTCAATACGTATATGGACAGAAATTTTATTTGTATACCGATCATAAACCTCTATTATCTATTTTTGGAGAAAAAAAAGGGTTACCGACTTTAGCAGCTAAAAGATTACAGCTCATTTGGTTTTCCTCTGGAAATTTGTACGGACAATGACGACACACATTACATCTGACGAATTTAAATCTTTTCTAACTTCACGTGGTATAAAACAATCGTTGGGAGCACCTTATCATCCAGCAACTAATGGATTAGGAGAAAGCGCGGTAAAAATTATAAAAACAGGCTTAATAAAAGCGAAACACGATAATAAAAATTTAGATATAAATTATTTCATAAATCAATTTTTATTTCAGTATAGAAATACTCCTCAAACGACCACAGGGGAAAAACCAGCTAAATTGTTATTCAATCGAGACTTACGTACAAAATTCTGGGCTCATATTTTGTCTGCATTAAATTATGAGATTAAATATGTAAGGTCTGATAAAAATACAGCAGATTTTTTATCTAGGTTGCCAAATAAAATAGATAAAGAACAAAATAGTGAAAAAATTTTAAACTTACCTTTAAATGTTAATAGTTCTTATTCAAACTACATAAATAATTCCGATTTCACGTTAAATTTCAAACATGAAACATCTCGAGATGTAATTTTAAGTAAGATTATTTTTTATGTGCGTCATGGTTGGCCTAATAAATGTCCGGTTGATGAATTTAAGCCTTTTTTTATGAGAAGGAATGAGATCACAATAGAATCCAATTGCCTTATGTGGGGATATCGGGTAATAATTCCAAAAAAATTTCAAAGACGTATTCTAGACGAATTACATAGCGCACATATGGGTATTGTAAAAATGAAAGCATTGGCAAGATCATATATCTGGTGGCCACTGTTAGACAAAAATATTGAAAATCTAGCTAATTCGTGTAGAACGTGTGCAGTATTTTCGAACAGCCCACCAAAAATATCATTAGAAGTGTGGGACTGGCCAAAAGAACCATGGACAAGGTTACACGCTGATTATTTTGGTCCTTGCTTTAATAAACATTTTTTAGTAATTCAAGATGCTACATCAAAATGGATTGAATGTTTTGAAGTAAAAAATTTAACTACTTCACATGCAATAGAAATATTTCATGAGCTTTTCTCTCGATTTGGTTTTCCTCTGGAAATTTGTACGGACAATGCC